>NW_027434983.1:0-1587 GCF_044706935.1 Curcuma longa
ATCGAGGCGTTTGATAAGCTAGGGTTTTATGCATTTTTAATCGATTCATTTTAGGTTTTTGCATGAAAATAAATTATGAAATGAATCGATTTAATCTTAATTGTCCTATATTGCATAATCTGAAGCTTGATTATAATTTTCATGATTTAATGATAATTTTTGTATTAATTGGATTTTAATTGATTTTAGGGTTAAATCGGAGCTCAATCGTGATCAAATCAAGCCAAATCAAGCCAATTTGCCCAAATTGATCAAGCCAACATGGAGGACATGACCTAGATCAAGCCCGATCAAGATCCCTCAATTTTTCCAAGCCCTAGGTTGCCCAAAAACCCTAGATCAAGCTCTCCTCCACAGGATCAAGAATGGACGGCCAGGATGCGTTGATTAATAAAGAGTATATAAACCCGAACTTAGGAGATGAACAGTGGCTGCACCACTATTCATCATCCCCGCGAGCAATCCCCTGCCCATCGACGTACGCACTCGGCCAGCCCCGTCCACCCAAACCACTTCCGTTGTATTCCTTGATCTATGAGGAGTCTGAAGCCGGCCGATTGGGTATTTTCCGGTGGCTAGAAGCGCGCGACGGGAGAGGGTTTCCGGCGCTGAAACCCTCTATTTTTCATTGTTCCGGCGGCTTACTGCACAGAACGAGGCCGTGGTTCGTGGAGGGGTTCTCCTAGGATCTCAGAGTTCCCTTGAATCGTCAGCAAACCAATCGGAGCAAGAAGAAGCGGAGGAATCAAGATTCGCCAGCTCAAATTGCTCCGCACAGTATCTGTTCTTGGCCGGAGAGGGTTTTTCTGGGCAATTCGTGGTGCTGGCAGCAAGAAAAACACTCCGGCGACCAGCTTCAAGCTCCAGAGGGATCAGTGAATCTGCATTGTGGGTTTGCCAGCTTGATTGACAACCAGTTGAGAAGAATTCAATAGAAATGGGAAGGATGTGTTTACTATTCTGATTTTGTTTCTGCAAGATTTTGTTTCTGAACTTTGTCTTTAAACTTTGTTAATTAGTTCTAAAACACTGAATTCAATTCATATGGTTAGTTCTCTTTGTTGGTTAACTTTGTTTGGTTTAAGCTAATGCTGCCTTAGCTTCTTCTTGAATCTGATTTCTGTTTTTCTGAAACCCTTTGCACTGTTCTAATCAAAGTCACTGTTCCGTATCAGATACTCATTTAGCTCGATTCAAACCTGTCAAACATCTTTGGAACACAATTTTTGGCTAATGCACAATGTTAGTGTGGTAATTTAGCTCAATGTTTCCCTTGCCAAGTCACTATAGCGTGTCATTTTCCTTGGCACTGTTCCGTGCCAATTGAATTTGGATGTATCAGGCTTAGGTTAGTTAGGGATGAATGCTTGGTTGCACCTTACGATTTAGTTATCTAGTCTCAATAAATTTCAATTGTTTTATTTCGTTTTGCTTGCATCAATAACATTAAAATCCATTTAGATTGCATTTAGGTTTACGGTCTGATAGTTTTATTTTATTTTTGCATTTGGGGATTAGGAGGTAATTTGAGTTAAAGTGCATTTGATTAGACCCTTGCATTTCCTTCATTTGCTTGCTAATTTGAAT
>NW_027434984.1:0-1112 GCF_044706935.1 Curcuma longa
CCTTTGCCTTAAAAGGCCTCTTGGTCATTTTTCTTTCCAAGCAAGACTTGCAGGTTGGAAAATTTTCACCACCAGTGAACCCTAAGGTCCATCGGCTATCAACCTTTGAATCCTAATCAAGTTAACATGACCCAACCTTATATGCCAAAGATATATTTGGTTCATTTTCGAAGGTTATTTTCTCTTATTAGAATTAGAAGACGTGTTATTAATTTCCATTTATTGCATCGTGGGAGTTATTGGATTAAGAGTATATAAATTGTCAACCAACGCACCAGAACAGATAATAATCCTATTTTTCTTGACAACAACTTTGTCATCAAAAGAAATAGAATATCCATCCATAAATAATTTAGAAACTAAAATCAAATTCTTTCTAAAACATGGTACATAAAGACAATCCCTCAAAATCAAAGTGTTATTCCTATCAAAAGATAAATAAACATCTCCCACTGCAATAGCCGTCACTTTTGTAGCATTGCCCATGTAGACGGTAATCTCCCCTTCATGTAGTCGTCTGATTTCCTGGAACCCCTATAATGAATTGCAGACATGATCAGTGGCTCCCGTATCTACACACCAGGTACCGGTAGATAACACCGCTAAACATGTTTCAACAACTAATGAATAAGATATACCTTTATTATTCTCCTTTTTGCGAGGACAGTCCACCTTCCAATGTCCAGACTGCTTGCATGTGAAGCACTTGCCCTTCGGCTTCTTCACACCTGCCTGCGGCCCAGCCACTTGAGGTCCAATCACTTTCTTTGCCGAACCAACTTGTTTCTTCCTCTTCTTTCTGCCTTTCGGCTTAGAAGCAGAAACGTTTTCAGCAATGTAAACTTGAGAACTTTGACGAAACAACCCTTCTGCCGCTTGGAGTTCTGTCAGAAGTTCTGCCAACGAATACACCCTTTTGTTCATGTTGTAGTTCAGGCGGAACTGCTCAAAACTCTTGGGAAGTATTTGTAGAATGATATCGACCTGGGTTTTTCCATCGATTTCAGCTCCAAGGACCTCCATCTCATTTAAATGAGCCATCATCTTGAGGATATGATCCCTCACGGGTGTCCCCTCCGTCATGGTAGTCGTCATTAAGTTTCTCATGGCCT
>NW_027434985.1:0-1346 GCF_044706935.1 Curcuma longa
AGCCTTTCAATATTTATAAATATTGAACATGACTATAGGGAATGAAAGCCTAAGTTATGAGGAAAATTTAGCAGAAATGCTAAATAGACCTTAAAATTGAAGGGATAGAACCCTAAAGAGACCAAAATGTAGGGTATGTCCTAAATGGGTCTATGGGTTAATGTTTTTCATAATGGGCCTAATTTTTATGTGGGCCAAAGGGAATGAAAATGGGCTCTCATGGGTGGGCTTTGCCAAAAGAAAAAGAAAGAAAAAGAAAATGGAGGTGCCAAGGATTGAACCTTGGACCTCAAGGAAAGTGGCAAGCCTAGTAAGCATGAGTTAGCCACAAGTTCTAGCAAGCAATTGCTATGAAAAGGAAAGGGGAAATTCTAGTTATAGCTAAGTGTTCATGAAGAGGCTCTTAACAAGTAAAGAGACTCTTGGTCTCTTCTACTACATGAGTTAATGGGAGTTAATGGGAGTTAAGGGGGAAGTTATCAACTTGGATTGTAACTCTCCTCTTAACACTCCCTTTATATAGCCCTCCCCCTCACCAAATGCCACTCTTCCTCTCATTCCTCACCGAGATCCTCTTCCATCTCCTCTCCCTCTCCTTTGGCCGAGAGCCATAAGCCTCTTTTCCCCCTTGTGGCCGAAAGGTCTTGAAGACCTTTCCTTCCTCCACCAAGTTTTCAAGGCAAGGGACTCTAGGGCTAGGGCTTGAAGGCTTTAGGGAGAGCAAGGAGAAGGACCAAGGAGGACATAAGTAAAGGGGTTTCATCTTCTTTTTGTGTAGGGTAAAAGTCTAAGGATTCAAGAACCTATGTAAGTTCCCCTCACCTGCGATATAATTGCTACGTATGATTCCATGTTTTGTTTGCTTAAGTTTATGGCTTTGTTGTGCAAAAACCATAAGGAATCCATGCTAGAGTTTAGGTTAAGAACAACTAGGTTTAAATGATAAAGATTGAACTTGATACATGTTTTTCATGTCATGTGATGTTATGTATAAAACCTAGTGTTCTTGAGGTTAAGATAAAGCCAACCATATGTGAACCCTAAATGAGTTTTGGCTAGGAATGGTTAAGGAACTTAAGTGATGCCTTTCAACCTCAACCCATGAATTGATATGCTCTAAAAGGTGTTATTAACATGCTCTAGGGTTTTCATGGTTAGTGGTGAAGTTAACCATGGAGAAACCTCATTTCAAGGTTTCGGCCAAGAGGACTTCTAGGGTTTGAGTGATGGTTCTTTAACCTAAAAATGGCTTAATGTGTGAGTTATGAATATGTGGAAGGTTTAGAGGGTTTTGGTTTAACCTAGACCTTGTTATGCTCACCTTTGAGTCTCGGCCATGAAGAGAA
>NW_027434986.1:0-1085 GCF_044706935.1 Curcuma longa
GGATTCCATTCTGTCTGAGGACTCGAAACTCTGACTTGCTTCTTTTTGTATCCCTTGCTTGATCTTCTCATATCTCGTATCTTCACTTTGCTTCCTTTGTATATCCTCAAACAGGGTTGACTCTAAGGTCAATGCAGAGAGCTGTCCATAAATAATCTCAACTCCAAAATCAGACAATTCCTTCTGCAGTGGCAGTGCTAATGATGACAAGGACATCAGGATTGCGCTAGATTTTCTACTTAGCGCATCTGCCACTTTGTTAGCTTTACCCGGGTGGTAGAGGATTTCACAGTCGTAATCTTTGACCAACTCTAGCCACCTGCGCTGTCTCATGTTTAGGTCTTTCTGGGTGAAGAAGTACTTCAAGCTCTCATGGTCTGTGAAGATTCTGCACGGAACTCCATACAAATAATGTCGCCAGAGCTTTAGTGCAAAGACCACCGCTGCCAGCTCAAGATCATGAGTGGGGTAATTCTTCTCATAGTCCTTGAGTTGTCTGGAAGCATAAGCTATAACCTTACCCTCTTGCATGAGTACAACTCCAAGGCCCATCTTGGAAGCATCGCTGTAGATATCAAAACTTCTTGTCGCTCTCTGGAACGGTCAGAATGGGAGCACTGGTCAGTCTGTTCTTCAGCTCTAGAAAAATGTGCTCGCACTTATCCGACCATTCAAACTTTTTATTTCTTCTGGTTAGTGCTGTTAGGGGAGAGGCTATCTCAGAAAAGTCCTTTACAAATTTCCTGTAATACCCAGCAAGACCAAGGAAGCTTCTAATCTCACTGGCGTTCTTGGGTCTACACCAGTTGCTGACTGCCTCTATCTTGGCAGGATCCACTTTGATGCCTTCCTTTGAGATGACGTGACCTAAGAATGCTACTTGGTCTAACCAGAACTCACACTTTGAGAATTTTGCATAGAGCTGTTTCTGCTGAAGAATCTGTAGCACTATCCTCAAGTGTGTAGCATGGTCCTCTGGAGTTCGTGAATATATCAGAATATCATCGATAAACACAATCACGAATTTATCTAGATATTCTCTGAAGACATGATTCATCAGCTCCATGAAGACTGCTGGGGCATTG
>NW_027434987.1:0-1281 GCF_044706935.1 Curcuma longa
TGATGTGCGTAGGATATATCACCATCTCTTACACTTTATTCGCACATCTTTATGCTTTTTATGCTGTATCTTATGTATGTTACACCCTTTACATGTGCATTTGGCATCGTATTCTTTATTTCCTAGTTCGGAGGACAGCTTGTGTGTTTGTGTGTTTCAGGACGGAAAAGGAGCTAAATAGGCGATATGGAGCATGCATTGAAGATAAGGCAAGACAGGACCGTGCCTCATAGGCACGGCCGTTTGTATCACCTCCACAGCCCGTGCCTTCATCCTGCAGCAGCCAAGACATGGTCGTGTCCCTCAGACACGGCCGTGTCTCCCACCAGAGAGGCCCCTGTCTTGGCCGTGTCCCACAGACACGGGCGAATCTCTTCATCAGGACCATGCCAAGACATGGTCGTGTCCCACAGACACGGCCCTGTCCTCCAATAAAGAAGCGCCAGCCTCAGCCCGTGCCTCACAGGCACGGGCGTGTCTCCTAGCAAGTACAGAATTGCTATAACCGTGCCTAACAGGCACGACCGTGCCTCCAAACAGAGTTTTAACCGTTCTTGGCCGTGCATCCACCACAGCTGGGCGACCACACCAGGCCGTGTCTCCCAGACACGGCCGTGTGACGGGGGCGTGCCTGGCCGAGTCCAAGGGTGTTTTGTGGGGGCCTATAAATAGAACCCCTTAAGAGCCTTAAAAAAGGGGGGAGACCTTGGAGAGCCACCGGAGCATACTAGAGCCCCCGACGCCTCATTCTAGAGCCAGATTCGACGATCTGTTCATTCGCTTGGACACTCCATCGCATCTACATCCCACCTTCGCGGAGATTGCAGTCCGGAGAAGAAGAACTTCATTGATAAGTCTTATTTCCTGATTTCTCTTAGATTCTTGGAATAGGATGTATTGTTTTCACTCTTCTCTGCATTGTAACCTCCCCGATATGGAGTAGTCCTCCAGATTCTAGGATGTAGGAAGAATCAGGGTTATTGGATGATTATAAACTTGGGATTTGTTAATCTACCATGTTCTATGATATTATTGTGCAATTGCTTTGTGGATTTATGCTCTATGCTTGTTTGATGATATGCTTGTGAATTGTATGAATCCATGAGGGTAGAGATTATTCAGAGTTTGAGGAATTCTTAGGATCGTATACCCGGGACGCCTCATGACAGGAGGAGAGTCTTAACCGGACCTTCCGAGGGATTGCTTAAGCTATGGATAATATTTATGAGGGATAACTAACGGTTGCTTAGTGTTGGGGAGAGGTTTCTAAAAGGGATCGTG
>NW_027434988.1:0-1955 GCF_044706935.1 Curcuma longa
AATATTGCAATCATTTGACCAAAACATGATACTTTATTTCATAAATGTTTATACACAAAAGAGCTAGTCTTTTCAGTATACTTCCTAACACGCTCTACCGTCTCTATCCAGGACTGCACAGCACTGGGATCCGTCCCTCCATGAAATAAAGTAAATCTACTCTTCAGCGCATTTGCTAGCGCTGGAATCTGAGCCCAAGCTGCCACAATGTCCGTCGGATAAGTAGGGTCCACCACCGGAACTGGCGGAACCACAGTCGTAAGGTATCACTGACGGTGCACTCGGATATCCTGGAGTAGGTACTGCTGCATAACCCGGGGTAGGTATCACTGGGGGTACTGTAGTGTCTGCAGTGGGTATGTCAGTGCCCACTGATGGATCTGAAGAAGAAGAAGCCGCAAGTGAAGGTTGTCCCTCCAGTGGATCAGCTGTCACAGAATCGTGTCTCCTCTTACGAGGTCGTCCACGTGGTCCCCGCCCACGTCCGCGTGAAGTAGTACGTCCTTCGCGAGGCATATCTGTTTAAAATATTACTCCACATAT
This sequence comes from Curcuma longa, assembly GCF_044706935.1. Lineage (NCBI taxonomy): Eukaryota > Viridiplantae > Streptophyta > Magnoliopsida > Zingiberales > Zingiberaceae > Curcuma > Curcuma longa. The sequence goes on from NW_027434988.1 coordinate 544, forward strand.
TACAATCCGTATCAAATTCTGAAACCAACAATTTTACCTATTGATGTCTGGAGATGTTCTGCCACTGCTTAGTCCCATAATCCGATCACAATATGACTCCGAAAATGCGAAAATACCGAAACGCAAAATCATAAATCCGAAAATACCGTAATACTAAGCTCTGATACCAACTAAATTGTTACGCCCCGGGAGACAGCTTTCTGAGAAATTTCGGTAGCATATCATCTGTAACAATTGACTTTCCCTGAATACATACACATATAAAGAATCCATAACAGGCTATGGATATATATATATGACAGAAATGAAAGAACAAGTGACACTCATGCCATATATCCACCTATAGTGATCCACACGACCACTAATAGCATCACCAAGTCCAGTATGTCAACCACGCATGCATATCGAATCCATCAAAAATCTGATAGACAACCCGAATATGGAAAACAAATATCGAATCATCGAAAAACCAGATACCCAAATAGAAAACACAACCAAAAGTCTAATAAGTCCAAATACACTGATACTGTAAAGAACATAAACCCAAAACACAAGGGTTCAGGACTAGCAGTACAGCTCTCCAGACGGCATCAACCTGAAACAGACATACAGGTAAACGGGATGAGTTCCAAAAGAAACTCAGCGGGTATCTAGCAGATATGTGTATAAAAGCTATCAACAGTAATATCATGCTGTACAGTCTACTGAAAGGTAAATAGATATGAAAACTGAACAACAGTAGATCTGTACATACCAGAGTCTGATAACCAAGTAGTAAGGTGAAAGTAGACCCAGAACCAATACATAGGTCTCCTGTATATGCATGTCATCCAAGTGCATCAAACAAGTGCAACAATCACAATCAAATGCAATCAGTGCAGTATGCACATGGTGCAATGCATGTCCTGGTCACCCCTGATGCCAGTCAGATCAGTCACCCCTATAGTGGTGAGGTAGAGTGGAACTACGCCAGTCAGATAGCTCATCCACAGTGGTGAAGTCGCGCGGGTAAGGCTGTGACCTCTGTGCACTCTGCCGTCACTGCTCCTGCGTGACCGAGTGGGACAGGATGTCCTCGAGGTGTACACCTATCCTGGTACCCCAATCATAAGTGGGGGAGCAAGCTCTCATCTCCTGGTCACAATGACAAAGGAGGGATCCCTGTATGCTACCACGCTCCAAACCACTATCCTGGATGGCCTAGCGGAGCTCCTGTCAGGGCAAGTATGCACCAACCTAAAGGTTCCACTAACCCATGAGTGGATTGTGTGTGTAAATCATATACGAGCGACGGGCTCAAACTGTGCTACCACTATAATAGGAGCGACTCGGCTCGAATAGGAGCAGGAGCCGATGATCACAAGACTGTAGGATCGGAAATACGCTAGAGGGGGGGGGGGTGAATAGCGTAT
>NW_027434989.1:0-1380 GCF_044706935.1 Curcuma longa
TAGGTCTTTAAATCATGTAAAGCATAGCATGTGATTAAAACATGATAAGTAAAGCATAAATCACATGATATCAGAGTATTAACAGAGAGTATTAACATGAATAGCATGAATAGCATGATCAAATATGAATAGGCATGAAAAACTTTATTTTTCTCTCTAACTTAAACATTCATATTTCTCCCCCTTTTTGTCAAAGATCAAAAAGTGATTACATAGACAAAGTAGGGTTAAATTTTCCTTAAAAATGTTTATCCCCCTTTAATGTTGCACCAACAATTGTTTCGGAGGGAAAAACAATTTAAATTCTCAAAATATGCTGAAAACAGTAGTATCAGTCGACTTCTAGTATATCAGTCGACTCAGCAGTCGACTGCAGTCTGACACAGTCGACTGATAAACTGAATTTCAGTTATCAGAAACGAACTTGAGAAATGCATAAGTAATTGTACGATATTCAAAAATTCGTGAAATTTCACACGTACAATACTTATGACTAACCTTATTTGAGAAAAATATTTTGAAAATTATTTGGTCTCAAATATGGTAGTTTGATACAAAATTCAAAAGTGATTGATTAAAATCAATATATGTCCAAGTTTGTATCAACTTTTCTAATGAATAGAGATTTCCTGATTTGGAGACTATCCTTAAATTACTGAGGGATTTTAAAATGTGTTTGATTATGTTAATTTAGGAATTAACCACAAGGCTCCCCCTAAACATCATTATCCTCTTTCAAACACCTTTTTAAATCATATGCTCCCCCTTAATCATGCTTCATAAAATTTTCAAACTCACATAGGCTATGTTTGAAATCTCAACTCTTTTAATCAAAAAACAACTTCTTAGTTAAAAGCTTAATCTCCCCCTTTAAAGTTGAATTTTGACTTTCTTCATAATATGTCAATCTTTTCTCCCCCTTAAGGTATCAAATCATAACTCCTTTACATTTTGATAATTCAAACTCTAGTTCTCCTATTACAACTTCTTAGATTTAAAAACTTAAGTTCCCCCTTAATCCAAGACAAGTCTTAATCATGTGATAAATCAATAAGCTCCCCTTAGAACTATGATAATCCCAACTTATTTATAGGTCACAATGCTCCCCCTAAATCCAGTACATACTCATTTAATCACAAGGAAAAGCCTCATCCCGTTGTAATATTTAAAAGTTGATCTTTCTGGGACACACTCCCTCTAGACCATTGCACCAACAATGACTTTTAATTTTAGAGGTGCTTTGAAACATGAGTCATGAAGATTAATCGTAGAGGGGCAAATATGTACTTCAAACGAGCTTTAGAATTAAAAGATTCAAGGAAAAGTATACTGATAAGGGAGACGTTACACTCATGTTTACTTTATCTTAACATATCCAAA
>NW_027434990.1:0-1162 GCF_044706935.1 Curcuma longa
TGACGCGTCGCAGGTGGCCTTTAACGAGCGACCTCTAGGGGGCGTGCTCGTGGCGCCCGGTGCCTTTTCGGATGGCGACTTCTCCGGGGAGGGACGTGCCTAAGAGGCACGGCCGTGCCTAAGAGGCACGGCCGTGCCTCCTCTTAACACGGGCGTGCCTCACCTTTTCGGAGTCCAAAGAGGCTTCATTCAGGGGTCAAGCAGATTCAGCTTCTAAGACATGGGGGAGGGCGATTCATCACTTACAGAAAACCTACAATTTTGGGGTCGTGCCTAGAGGCACGGCTGTGCCTTATCCACAAGGCCGTGTCCACTCTTGGGGCGTGCCTAGGAGGCACGCCTGTGCCTCCCAACAGAGGGGTGATTGCCCCAGGCTGTGCCTGAGGCACGGCCGTGTCGCGGAGCTGTCAAAGGGGTATAAAAGCTGATTTTTGCAAGAAAAAGGTATTCTCTCCTAGGGATTCGCCCTAGCCGCCACCTACCTCCATTTCTTCATCACCATCTCCATTCATTGCCCCGGAGAAGAAGGCTATGAGTTTTCCTTTCTTCAATCCGACCACCTTCCATCCATCAAGGAGCAAGAGGACCTTGTTCTCTGTCACGTCATCTCATCCATCCACATCCTCTCCGGATTGCTTCGAAGTTGGAGATTCCTTCCTTCGGCGCATCATTCGTGGAGTCCGCTTCGCCTCGCATCCATCTTCGGCGAGAACCTTAGGGAGAATCATTAGCTTTTACTTTTCTTCCATTTTTAAGCATAGATTAGATTTTTGGCATGTCAAGTGTTTGTTAAAATTCCCCTTACAGATTTGAATGTTGTTTGTCCTTAGATTTCTCTTGTTTGTTTCTTTGTTCATGCACTTATTTACTTGTTGCACTCCTTACTTCATTAATGCAATTTGTTCTTGATACTTAGTGTTCTTTCCATTGCTTAGAACTAGAACTTAAGACAACGACCCCCATCCAGACCAAAAAGAGAAAAATTCAAATCCCCAATTGTAATAACCACTAGAATTACCACACACCGTTTACACAAAAATTGATGCGTGCTCAAATCGTCGTCTAAATGAGCACGTCAATTTAATTAATACCGAATCCCCTAACTAAAGTAGTATAGGGCAACTCGAGTCGTCTCCCAACGATTGTAGACGGTGTGTGGTAA
>NW_027434991.1:0-1848 GCF_044706935.1 Curcuma longa
GATCGCAGGACGGAGATCCAGAACGCCTACATCTACACCCATAGAATTGTGGACTGGGCGCAAGCCTAGTCTAAGCATTTTCGGATTTGGGGTTGTCCAGCACATGTGCTGAAAGGGGAGGCTAATAAGTTAGAACCACGTACAGAAGTATGTCTGTTTATAGACTATCCCAAAGGAACGAAGGGTGGTTTGTTTTATAATCCTAAGGATCAGAAGGTCATCGTTAGTACGAATGTCCGATTCTTGGAAGAGGATTATATTATAAACCACAAGCCCATAAGCAAGATTATTCTAGAAGAAATTAGGGGAGAAAGTCCAGTGTCAATACCAACAGTACAAGAGAAAATCCCACAAGTAGCTGCACTGTGTGTCACAAGTGATACGCAGTTATAGACGGTGCCTTATCGCAGTGGGAGGGTTGTCAGGCAACCTGACATATACATGTTCTTGGGAGAGTCTTCGGATTTTATCCCGGGTGAACATGAACCCGATCCCTTGACCTACGACGAAGCACTTCAAGACAAAGATGCAGATTCTTGGCATAAGGCAATGAAATCTGAGATAGAGTCTATGTACTCTAACCAAGTCTGGGAACTTGTAGAACCACTAGATGGTGTAAAAGTCATCGAGTGTAAGTGGATCTACAAAAGGAAAAGAGGATCAGACGGAAAGGTGGAAACCTTTAAGGCAAGGCTTGTTGCGAAGGGGTATACTCAGAAAGAGGGAATCGATTATGAGAAAACCTTTTCGCCGGTAACCATGCTTAAGTCTATCCAGATTCTTTTAGCTATTGCCGCTCATATGGATTATGAGGTATGGCAAATGGATGTCAAGACAGCTTTCCTTAATGGAAGTCTTGAGAAAAACATCCATATGAAGCAACCACAAGGTTTCATTGTAAAAGGCAAAGAGCATTGATACGCCCACAAATGATGTCACGAATGAGCCTCAAATTAGAATTTATAATCGAAAACCCTTAGCTCACAAAACAAATGTAAACGAGTCGTATTTTCCAAGGATTAGTAGAAGATCTGTATGAATCAAGCTGAGGATTGTCGTTATTTTTGGGTTTTTCAAATATAAATGGGGTGTTTTGGTGTTTTTAAAATGAAATAGAAATAATGAAATGAATCTCAAAATCTAAATGTGTTAAGCACGGAAGCTCAAAACGATTACAAATAGTAAACCAATGGCATTGATAATGTAAAATTGAATTAATGCATCAATCAAAATCAAGCTAAAAACATAGATGATATCTAATGCAAATGCATGGACTCATTTAAAACAACAATACAGAAGATACAATTCAAATTCCAATCACAGACAATTAGAGGAACAAAGGAAACAAGAACGAGGCTAATGTTCAATTGTAAGAGACAACTCTAACTTGCTAGCCCAATTCTGCAATGAAACTACAATGTATGTGTAGGATCTAATGATGCAATGTAACAAAATCAATTATACTTAAGCTATTGAATCAAGGACAAATGTTTTAGCCAAACAAACCGATAGTGATGCATAAGATCTGATACGGAACATAGCTGTTGAACAGTAACTGTTGAAAAGAAACTAAATTCAGAATTACCAATTGAAAATACCTAATGAAATCAGAAATTGAACAAGAAATCACCTAAACAATTCAAAACAAACTAATCAAAATGATTGAGCAATCAACAAGTCGAATTCAAGATCAGGAGTTTCTAATGTTCAATTGACAGAAATGGAATCCCCAAAACGAAATGCAGAAGTTCAGTTTAAACAAAACAAACGAAAATTAGAATTATCCCTTCTCAGTGATGTTATCCTTACACGTAACCCAGGACTAATTCCAATCAGAAATCCCAGAAA
>NW_027434992.1:0-1239 GCF_044706935.1 Curcuma longa
ACCTTGTGAGCTAGAAGGGGGGTTGAATAGCTCCACTCGATCAAACTTGAACCTTTGTCGCTGAAGAAACTCCTCTCTACACACCCTCACAACTCAAACAATGCTAACACAAGAGGATTTTACTTGGTATCCACCTCCTTGAGGCGACTAATCCAAGGGTCTTCACTCGGCTCACTCTTCCACTATAACTTCTCCTTCTCGGACAAACACCGAAGGCGGAGAAACCTTCTTACAACAGATTACAACAAGTGTACAAGCAATCAAGCACAATGAAGAAGAAGAGAAGAAAGATTACACAATGGAGATGCTTCTTCTTCTTCAAGAATTTGCTCCAAGCTTAGAGGGAGAACACAAGCTGGTCTCTTGATCAGTAGGGCACACAAACTTGGAGCTTCAATAGTAGTGGTGGTGTCTTCCACGAAGTGCACTCACCATTTAAACCAGTTCAGCTTTTAGGTCATCAGTCGACTGGTTTTACCATACCAGTCGACTGACTTGGTCAAAACCTCGAAAACGGCTATTGAACTGCTGAAGTCACGCTTGATTTCTATCAGAATTTTAAACTTCAGTCGACTAACTTTTCCCATTAGTCGACTGATCTTATCCCAGTCGACTGATGTGGATGATCAATCGAGTCGTTTAAGCTTCTATTCGCTCACAGTCGGCTGAAGCAAAATCTCAGTCGAGTCGATTCTCTTTTATCTGCTTCTGAGACAACTTCAGTCGACTGATAAAGGAATCTGACTCGACTGGCGTGTGTTTCAGTCGACTAACGCAGTGTACCAGGCGTGCCAATCGACTGACCTTACCAAATCAGTCGACTGTCTTCAGAATAGTGGCTTAAGTGAGATCTTACCGAGTTCTTTCCTCGCTTGATCAAGTGTTTGGTCGTCGACCTTCTTGATCTTCATTCGCCTTACATCGTAAGGACTTTCTGTGCCAAGAGTCCGCTCCTCGACCCTCTTGGACTTTCCGTGCCAAGAGTCCGCTCCTCGACCCTCTTGGACTTTTCTTTTGCCTTACGTCGATCTTCTGCAAGGACTTTCCACGCTTTGCCCCCGTAAGGACTTCCTCATGCCAAGAGCTCGCTCCTCGACCCTCTTGGTCTTTCCTTCACTTGCCTTACCCTGTAAGGACTTTCCTGCACACTTGACACACAAGTTAGATATCTCATCTTGTGCTCTAAAGTTTATTGATGTCAAACATCAAAATATAACTCAAGGGCATGATTACAACAAC
>NW_027434993.1:0-2346 GCF_044706935.1 Curcuma longa
GCACAAGTAGAGCATGAGTATCATCCTAGCATCTCACATAATGATCAAGCAAGCTCAAGCACAATCAAAGTCATCCTAATTGTCTTGTGAGATGTTATTGTTAATGTAATGGCTCATACATTGCTAAAATCAATCATTCTACAAAACACATTCCTAAACCCCTTCTTATATTTGTGAATTCATTTTCGGGTAAAGGTTTAGTGAATATATCGGCAAGGTTTGATTTGGATTCTATGTAGTTTAATTCTATATCACCTCTTGCTACATGATCCCTTATGAAATGATGTTTAATTTCTATGTGTTTGGTCCTAGAATGGTGAACCGGATTCTTAGTCAAATTGATTGTACTCATATTATCACATAGGACTTTTACATTGGTATAATTTAATTCATAGTCCTTAAGTGTGTGCATCATCCATAATAGTTGAGCCACACATCCCCCTAGGGCTACATACTCGGCTTCAGTAGTAGATAAAGCTACACATGGTTGCTTTCTACTACTCCAACTAACTAGGGAGGATCCAAGAAATTGGCATCCACCACTAGTACTTTTTCTATCTAGTTTGCATCCTGCATAATCTGAGTCAGTGTACCCTATCAAATCAAAATTTTGGTTCCTTGGGTACCAAAGACCAACATTCAAAGTTCCTTTGATATACCTCAAAATTCTCTTCACAATTGCAAGATGCGACTCCTTAGCACATGATTGGTATCTAGCACACATTCCAACCGCAAACAAAATATCGGGTCTACTAGCGGTTAAATAAAGAAGACTACCAATCATACTCCTATAGGTCTTAGAGTCTACATTCTTCCCTTCTTCATCCTTATCTAATTTTGCATTAGTTCCTATAGGGGTTGATATATTTTTGGCATTTTCTATTCCAAATTTCTTAATCATTTCCTTAGCATATTTTGTTTGACCGCAAGTATACGGGTGTCGTCAAGTAATAAAAAGATATCGATCCACAGGGACTGTGTATTAGCTATAGTGATGTCACTGTAATAGTTATCTAGACTCGGAGGGAAATGGTTGAGTTGAGAATCGTGGTTGTGTGTGTGACAGTAGAAGAGAAAGATTGGCTTGGGGTTTATAGATGAGATGGATGAGTTTAGGATTTCGGTTTCACATTCATGCTAGGTGAAGTCCCTAATTTATGTTCATTCCCTAACTCTCAATGTTTACCACCTTGTAGGGATTCTAACCAATATATCCAATTGACCTCGTCAGGCTTCCTTGGAATAAATCATTGGTGTTCTTACGTCACTATTGTTGGTTTGAGATGATTCTAGATAGCCCGGTTCAAGGCATTCCCGCTGTCACTCAGGCGCCCCGGAATGCTACTAGATTCCTACCCCCTCACAGGGTCACAGGATAGTTCTTTTTACGGACCTCTCCCCAACAATTAATGACCGCTAGCTATCCCTTATGGGGGTTTACCACTATGTAGGAATCACTTCGGACTCGCCCGGTTCAAGGCATTCTTCCTGTCACGAAGCGCCCCGGTGTACGGCCTAGGATCTCCCTACAAAGTAATCTACCCCTCATAATCATGCATATTTGCTCACACAAACATTTCATCAAACACGTTCAAGGCACAATACACATGAAACAAAGGTAAACATTTCATTGAATAGGGAAAATGTCATAAACAAGTTCATACATCACCATCATTACATAGATGTTCATCCTACATCCTAAACTCAAGGATCTACTCCATTACAAGAAGATTACAAGAGGAATACATGAAAATAGTCATCCACAAGAAAAGGGAAGACTTATCTTTGAAGCGTGGTCATCCTCTTGAAGATCTTCTTGCTCCGGTGTAGGATGGATCGGTGGAGATGAATGTCGAGGTGGATCGGCGAAGGATGGAGCGTTTAGGGCCTCCCCTAGAGAGGGGGAGGCACCGCCGCCAAGCCAAGACCAAGGGTTTTGGAGAATGACCCAAGATAACCCAAGATTGGGTTTGTTTCCACCTTTTATACTCACCCAAAACTGCCCAGATTGTCCCTGGTTCACAAGGCTCCGCCTCGAGGGGTTTTTCACCAAGTAAACCTAGTTTTCTTCAATTGGACCTGAACGAAAGTTGTAGAGCTTTAAATTATCTTCAATTTGGGTGGTGGACCGACCCATAACTCCATCTGAGCCGAAAGTTATGTTGGTTCGAAGTTTGGTCTGCAGTTTGGGCAGAATACCCAGCGCGGCCGCTGTTTGGAGGCATAGCTGATGTGTATCCGCAAGTGCACGGAATATCGCCAAGTAATAAAAAGATCGAATCCACAGGGACCGTGGAATTACTTACTATACCTAGCACAAAAAGGTGGAGAGAAAACTATTCATGA
>NW_027434994.1:0-1276 GCF_044706935.1 Curcuma longa
TGTTAGTAGAAGCCCTAGAGCCAATTATGTGATGATTGACTAAGGACTTTTTGTATCATATTCTATTATTAATAAAGACATGATTTTTGATTATTATGCTTACTTTGTATTTGTGCCAAATAACTAAGTATAATAATGTCCTTGGGTAGCTAGTTCTAATCTATATCATATCGATTGTTTGAATCAATAGTGAGATGATATAGAGAACACTACTCTTAATCATTCCTAGTCAAGCATTAATATTCAGGGACGATATTAATGCGCTGAGACTAGCATGTAGGTCAACTAGATGACTTGATCTCACAAGTCATGGATATGAGATATCGAGTTGACACATGGGTATACATTAGAGAATGTATACTGAATTGACCCGCCATGAGAAAGTTTCATGGATCGTTATATGAGTGTCATAAACTTTCTCATGTGACTATTGGTATGAATAGTCCTTAGACCTGAAGTCACTGCGGTTCCCTACATAAGGAGTTATGTACTTTGGTATCGTCAAACGTCACCCGTAACAGGGTGGACTATAAAGGCGATCACCGGGTATGTAACAAATTATGCGGAGGGATGTGAGTGATGTAGATGGGATCTATCCCTCCCATATAACGAGAGTGATATCTTACGACCTCTTGATAGAGTAGGATCACGAAATGCATGATCATGCTCAAATGAGTCAATATGAGATATTGAGCTCATTTGCTTGAGTGAGTCTACTTGGGATTAAGAAATATAAAGATTGATAAGAGGATGACACGGTCTATGCCTCATTGATCAATCTAGATATCGAGGATAGAAGGACATGGTCATACATTATCATAGTCACGGAGGTTATGTTGGATCTCGACATTCTTGTCACTTGGGTAGCAATGATGCATTGCTAGATGCCGCTCAGTGCTTATGTTTCTAAAATGAGTTTTAGAAACATTGCCAATGTTACAAGAACCTATTGGGTCACACACAAATAACACTCTATTTAGAGATGGGTTCAATGGATGGCCTATACTTGAGTTAGACTCAAGTTGGTTGAATTTGAGTTAGACTCAAATTAAACCAAGATAAATTTTGATTCATCATGCATGATTAATGTTGATTAATCATGCAATTAAGAAGAGGAAGTTATATGTATAGAAGTTGTCATGCATGAGTTGAATTTGAGTTAGACTCAAATTAAATCAAGATGAATTTTGATTCATCATGCATGATTAATGTTTATTAATCATGTAATTAAGAAGAGGAAATTATATGTGTAACGACCGCCCATCTTACTCCTAAG
>NW_027434995.1:0-4394 GCF_044706935.1 Curcuma longa
TTTTCGCAGGATGCAATGAAGTCGCAGGATGTAAATGGTGCTTTTGCTATTCTGTAAATGGGTATGTGGATTCCTTTTAGTGGTTTGATTTGTTGTTATGATGTTTTTGACTTTGTAAGCTGTGTATGTATTTTTTTATTATATTTCTGATATAAATTGATGGTTTATCAGACCCTATATCTAAGGGTTTTGATGTGTATTTGGACAGGGACATTATGTATACCTCTTATACCCCCAATTTACTGGGGAGATTCTGTCCGTTTTGATATTAGGAGAGGTATACCTCTTATACCTTTATACTGTACATTGTAAAAAAAAATTTATTAGCCCTCGCCAAAAATTATGCCTGGATCCGCCCCTGCGTCAGGCTGTGGCTGTCCCATGGTGCGTTGAAATTTGCTGACAATATTTTTCACGTAGGTTGCATTGCGAATCACGACATTTGACCAATTGATTCCCACTTTTTGAAAAGTGCGTCAAAGGGAAGCCAGGTTGATGGTGTCACCTACCGTCAACTGATAAGCTAATTGACAAAGGTGAAGAGAACGTGTTAATCCCACTTGCTGGTGGTTTGGTATGCAAGTTTAAACTCCAATCAGAGAGATGACGCATTTGATCAAATATATCCAAGATTTTGAAGATCAAATCTTTTACTTTTAATTTTGGAAAAAAAATCTACAGTATCAAATCTCATGAAACACAACAATTCGGGCCGCAATTTGGTGATATTATCCGATAGTATTAGTTAATTCCATTTTAGACTACTATAATTTTATCTCTTTAAGTTCATCTCAATAGTTTGTAAAAATAGTGTTATTTAGTTCAAATAATTGAATTTTTTAAGGTGATAAAAGATCAATTTGTAATAACGAAACCTTTTTTTTTTCTTTTCACTGTTCGTATCTAAATTAAGCAAAAAATAATAATTATCGATTTTATTGATTTAGGCTAATTTGATGAGAATTAAAACAGTTTTATAAGATATAATAGATAAGCAAGATTAAAAAAACACAAAATTTGAGTTAAATTAAAATTGAGAAATAAGATAAATTCTGATTTCCATTTTTCTACAATTTTTATGAGATGGCACACATAGCCATTTGATGACATGGACACGACCGTTTGATGCTACTAGTTTTATCAGTTAGTGGGCGGTTGAGGTATAAATATTGTGTCGTGTAAGTTGGGGAATACAGATAATGATTGTTGAGAGTGATTAATTTTATAAATTGATTTTAGAATTAGTAGATTTTGTTTTTCTTTTCAAAATTGGTGTTCTTGGACGCTTGGTTTGTAACGGGCTCCGGGTGCTCTCTTGACCTGGCACCCTATCGTCAACAAGGCACTCGTCCGCTACCACTGACGTCGCGCTCACTCCCAACCTAACGCGGGCCAAGGCAAGCTTCAATCTACCAGAAAGCTGATCTCTCAGTTTCAACATTCTCGGTCAACCCGCTGCCATTCGATCTATTGACTTATGAATCGGTCAAATGCTCACCCTTCTCCCCAATTCCCCAATCCAATCATCTGCCATCACCGCGACACACGATCGTGTTTAAATTCCCGCTCTCCATTTACTTACACTACACACCCGCAGACATTATAGCTCCTCTATGTTTCCATCTTCGAGTTCTTGGGCTAATCAATGATGGAGAACGGAGATGTGAGATTGCTACTGAATCTGCTGTCGCAGGGTGAGCGACAAACGAGGCAGCTCATGGAGGCTTCTGCTGCTTCCTCCCTGCCGTCAATAAGGAAAGCAGAGCTCGACTGCAGCAGATAAGATCGAGCTTGGAGAATGCTATTGCCATGGCGAAGCTGATCGCCAGCCCCGAGGGGACGCACCACCTGATTGCGTCGCCCGTGATGACATCCGATTCCCGGCCGCTGTCCAACAGCGGCAGCCCGAGGAGTGAGAACTCCGAGAGGGTGGTCAAGGAGCACGAACGCAGGGAGATATGCCAGAAGTAGTGATTTTAGTTTAACTGATTATGCTAGTAATTTCTCTTCTAAGTTCGAAATTAAGTTCTCTTTTTTGGGTTCTCAGGAAAGATTTACCAAAATGGAAGAGACAAGTTCGCGTTGCTGCCGACGGCGGTGGATTGGCCGAGGGATTGGAAGATGGATGTAGCTGGAGGAAGTATGGGCAGAAGGAAATCCTTGGAGCCGTGCATCCAAGGTTGATTAATTAAGTTCACTCACTTCACCTTGGGACATTTGTGATCGTTTGGTATGATTAAGCAGAATTGTTATTCGAGTTATCCAATGCAGTCTGGAACGACCTGAAGCATCATCAGAACAAAGCTATTCCAAACAACCTAGTCATAAAAAGTTTAAACAAAATTAAACTTATTTTCAACGACATTTTGCAGAGGCTACTATCGATGCACTCACCGGAACACCGCCGGCTGCCTTGCTACAAAGCAAGTGCAGAGATCCGACGATGACCCCTGCGTCTTCGACATCACCTACCGCGGCCAGCACACTTGCCTGCAGATGCTGCAAGAACCTCCAATTCCTGCACCGGATCAGCTCTATGACACAGGACGCCCTCGCCATGAGCAGCAGAACCAAACCATGGCCTCTTCCTTCTCCTTCCCTTACAACTCCACCCCAATCACTGACCCTTCCCCTCAAAATCTCATCTTTTCAGCAATAACAGCCTTAGAGAACAGTCGCTACATGGGGAGCTTCCCTTTACCGTTCACTTCGCCTGCTGCTTCCAATTTCTTGCCGTCTCAAGTGGTACCTCCGAATGCTTCGGAGTCAGAGCTTACCGAGACTGTGTCTGCTGCGGCTTCGACCACCAATTCGCTGAATATAAACGCGAGTTTCACGTTGAATCGCGTGGAGTTTGATCCAGGTTTTCCTTCCGATCCTTCCAACCTTTTTGGATGAAGTATCGATCAACTTGAAGTGTTCTAGTGTTGCTCGTCTGAGCTTTGTCGATTGATGTATCCATTGTTTCTTTCAGTTTTCTCAAAGTATAATAGTTCTTAAAGTGTATGCTGTTGCACTGAGGGCTGAACTGCCAACTTGTGTCTTTGAAATTTGTAGAAGAATGGAAATTGTCTGTGGTGAAATTTGGTGATAAGGAGGACTTCCGACTAAAGATCAAAACTTCAAATCCCGTTGTGAGAAGTTTAATATTGTTCGTTTCAGTCCAGGATAAGAAATAACAAAGGTTTTATCATTTGATATCTTGTTTTGTAGGGGACAGTTCGGTGTTAATATGAGATTCTTTTTTTAACATTGGATAATTAATATTTAGTTCAAGATACTTTTTTTTTCCATTGACAGTAGAAATAGGTAGTGTAGTGATACGAGCCTATGTGGCACGTTATTTCCATTAACCGTTATATTCGCTGGTTTTCTCGCTCTGCCTCTCATGCTCCGGGTATTTCGTTCGCTGCCTTGAAATAAAAAGGAAGAGGCGGTGGCGATGCGGTGGTTTTTGGTTGCAGCGCTTCTCACTCTTCTCACCAGCTCTCAGGTTTGATTTCGAAATGAAACTTTCGATCGGTTGTAATTTGTCTGTTTTCTCCGCATGTTTCCAATTATGTTATCAGTCGATCTCTTGAGATTTGCTTCTTCATTTGATAGACTCGCCCTTTCACTAAACCTTACCACTGCAATACTGAATGGTTTGCTCGGGGCTTGTTGTTTCTTATTGCTCCGAAGGCGAAGCTCATTGCTCAGTTAGATGCGCCGATGTTCGCACATTCTTGCAAAATCATTAACATTTGCGATGTTCTGGATACTTTTTGTCCCCTTTTCTCTAACTTCTTTTGCTGGCGGGTTACTCAGACACTTACAGATCGAGGTTTTTTCTCAAATCATGTAGAACTCCAACTAATTTAACTACTTTTATGTTCGTTGATTTTGAGGTGTTTCGAATCAAGCATTGCTGATTCCTACAAGCCTATATTGTGAGCTTGGGCTCAATCGCTTGAATTCTACTATAGGCAGGACCTCTTCAATTGTAAGGACAGCCAATATTTCCTGCTCCCATATTTCTTCATCATTAGCATTTACTTGGAACGGTTGCTGCTCAGGGACTGCTGTATATCCCTCAAATTGCAGGGATACACTTCCATCCATAAGAGCTCTAGAATGGACTTTGGTGGGGGCCATAGGATTTCTTCGCAATGTTGGCCTCAGAATCCACCGCTGCTGTTGGAGCTCTTCAGTTGTAAACCGGTTTCCTATCCATTTCTGGTAATGGATGCACAAGATGTAGCCGCAGAACTGTAAAAGAAGAAAAATTATTGAAAGAAAAGTATATTTTTCCTCTTTGATAGAAATAATTGGTTTTGTTTATTATAAGATTCTAATTTATTTTGGATTCGGATTAACAGTACTAGATTGACTGGGAGAGTTGTGTTCGATTAATC
>NW_027434996.1:0-2385 GCF_044706935.1 Curcuma longa
ACTGTTTTAAAAGTTTAGTAACTGACTGAGTTAAATTAATTCAGAAATTTAATTTGGTTTATTTGAGTGTTTAAATTTTTGCTTCTTGAGTATAATTGAGTTGGTTAGTGCGGCTAAGGTGGCGAATTTCGTCTTTTTTTTTTTTTTGTAGAAGAAGAGTTGGTTAGTGGCTTAGTGCGGAGTAGACATATTGAAATGAATAAAGATTGAATCTCGACGAAGTCGAGATACTGTCCTTCCTATGGAGCTATTATAGTTTATCAATTTATCTCCTTATAAATGGTCGTTGGATCGTTAGAATTTTTTCAATTTTCTTTCTCATATATGATCGTGGATCGCTGGGATGGTAGATTTTATTATTATTATTTTTTGGAGTAGAGTGTTCCAAATTTTCTTTTTAAAAGTTTAGTAAATTAATTTTTTATTAAATAATAAAAAATATTAATTTTTAAAAATCTTTTATTAAGTTTAAATGAAAAATATATTAGAGAGCACATCTCTTCTTTTTCGACGTCGGCGATCTCGATGGCTTCCTTCGGCGGTGCCGCCGCTCTCCCTCCTTGCCGTTTTCTTCCTCCTCGCCGCCTCCGCCTTCGCTCGTCCCGGCGGCTCCTCATCCCTGGCACCCTCTTCGTGACCTACACCATCTCCGCAACCCGTGGCCGCCACGTCTCCAGGTCCGTATCCATTTTTCGCATCATCACACCCGCCCGCACCCCGACGCCGATCCCCACCCCGCACGCGCCGCGAGGTCGCCCACGGTGATCCAACAGTCTTCGGGTTCAGCTCGCTTCGTGAGCGCAACAAGGACATCCTCGCGGTCCTCATCGGCCTCCTCTTCGGAGTCGGTTGCGGCGCCCTAACCGCCAACACCAATCGTCACGTACCGCCGCGAGATCTGCGGCTCTGATGCCTACATCGATGTGGATGAGGGCGTGGACGAGAGTCCTAAGAAAGCAGACTACGCCAAGATCTCCGGTCGCGATCAAGGAACGGTACGACGAGAATTAGGGTTTGCACTATATGAATATTCTTGGGGAATTCGTATATAGGGCGTGTTGATTTGCACAACATATATCTGATTGCGGCGATTTATTTTTTTAATGCTGTTCTGATATCTCCTCACCTTAAGAATTAACTGGAATAATTGTCACTGTGTACACTTTCTATGCTATTGTTGTTGCATCTTCATCATGATTTCATGCTTTATATCGCATCACTATTTATTTGATCTTTATTGCAAGAACATGACCATTGTTGTGATATAATTATGTTAACCCCTTGTTAAATAAACAATCAATTTGCTAAATACACTGGGAATTTCTGCATGAGATTCTTGGAAGAGTTAGTGTATATAACAATAAACTAAAGGACCACAAGATCTTTCTCTGAGTTGGAGATTTCTTCTGCTTTGCTTTGTTAATAATTATAGCAATGGACTAGAACTCACTATTATTTGCTTTGAGATTGATGTAGATCAAGGATGGACAAAATTTCAAAATTAGATAGACAAATTGAGGATAAAGCTCATGAAGAAGCATAATTACACAGGTTGGATTACCCAAAATTTTAGTAATTGACAATGAAACTCAATTCAATAACCAGAGTCTCAAAAAGTATTGTTTTTTAGTATAGAATTGATCTTTTAGATTCTTCTTTGTTTCTCACCAACACAGTGAGAAAACTGAAGTGTTAAGAAAAAATATTTAGAAGCCAAAAACTAGAAGGAGGTGGTTCACTGATAGCAATTAATTAGAAGTCTACAGAATTGATCTTAGATTCACCTTGGTTTCTAATTAAAAATGAGAAAACTGAAGTATTAAACAGAATTATTTAGAAGACTTGATCTTAGGAATACCTTGGTTTGCCTATTAACAGAAATGAGAAAGCTGAAGTATTGAACACATTTGTTTAGAACCCTAGAAGAAGGTGGTCCACTAATAGCAATTAATTAAAAGTGTTAGTATTTTCACAGAAAAGCAGTAATTTCGACCAAAATCATGATCCCATTGGTCAAACTATAAATTTTAATCAAAAGTTTAATGATACTAGGTTTTTGCTAATTTTGGATTTGCTGAAGTAATTTGGAAGAATACATGGTTGCCTAACACTATATAAGTAAGTTAGAAGAGAAGGTCTAGCTTTAAGACACTTGCTTCAACCCATAAATAGATCATTGCAGCTTGTAAAGCTCATTTGCATGTTATCAATCTAAAAAATCATTAGGTTGTTTCATATACACATCCTTTACCAATTTTATTAAGGAAAGTACTTTTGACATCCATATGTCATATCTCATAATTATTATATATAACAATTGCAACTAGATTTTGAATGGACTTTGTGATTGATGACAAAGTAAAAAGTGTTGGCGATCTGGATCTC
>NW_027434997.1:0-2319 GCF_044706935.1 Curcuma longa
TTTATATATTTTTTTCCCATTTATTTATTTGTCACTTACACCCATCAAAATTAATTATTTATTTATTTACCAAACCTCTTTATTGTCGTCCTAAGTGGTATAGAGAGGTCCGGGTCGTCTCTCTCGGACTCAATGACTGGATGTTTATTCTAGACTGTTACAGGGTTTTATTGCATTTTATTTATACAATTAATAAAAGAATCCTAAATCTACATTATGTCTAAATTAAAGCTACAACAACATGAATTTTATTCATACAACTACGCATACAACATGCATTTTCAATAAATACAACATGTACCAATATACAATATACAACATAATTTACATGAATTTTAAGTCATACAACATATTCATACATGAATCAATTCTACAACAACTATTTACAAGTGACTACACCCAATACATGTAACCGGTTCACAACCTTTCCCAAACAACTCTATTTCAATGTAATGCACCATGGTTTAATAGACCATACAAGCTCTAAGTTTACCTTCAATCCTAAACCAACATTTTATCATCCAACACAAACAAACATCAAAAACACACTGCTAAACACCTTTGACAATTAACAAACACACAATCCTCTCAACATCTTTGATTACACAAGTTCAATAACCAACATGAGTTCAATTCTAGCTTACACGCTCAACATCCATCAATATTCAAGTCCAAACATCCTTACAACAAGAACAAACGAAAGAGGAGAACAACAAATGAGTCATTCATGCTAATTCAAACATCACATAACCAATTCAATTCAAAACTACTGCATTCACCAGCATCGAGCAACAACCACAGAACAGAACCATCAGAAGTTAAATTAGAAAACAATGTTAAAATAAAGGTTAAGTTAACAGAGTTAGAGTTAGAATCAAAGGTTGCAATTAGGTGTAAGAAGGTATTTACAATGAAAGCATATTTACAGTGAATGAAAAAGGGGGGTTTTCGGTTCAACAGAAATGGAAGAAGGAAAGAAACAAAACAAACAGCAAAACAAGAAAACCTAACAAAATTGAATCGCAGCTAGGGTTTCGGGGACTCCCTGATTCTTCACCGAATGGAGCCAACAGCGGAAGAATCCTTGTGCCGGGGAAGATGGACTCGCCGGGGTGATGATCGGGAGCAGCGGACGGAGAAGACAAAGCTTGGACTCCAAACCGAAGCTCTTTCCCTGCTGCAAATCGCAGACAAAGTCAGAAACCACAACTGAAATCCTTACCTTGAGCTAATCCGGTGACAGTGGAGGTAGAAGACGCCGGCGGTTTTCTGCTGAAATCACAGACAGAGGGCCGGTGTGGAGTTCCCAGCTGAAATCACAGACCAGGCCCGGCCACCGTCGGAGCTTCTAGGGCATGGCGGAGGAAATGGGCTGCCGCCGGCCGTCCGGAGCTGGGCAACCGCTCACAACTCCGGAGAACGACGACAGGGGGTAGGGCGGATATCGGCGACGAAGAAACTTCAAGCTTGCCGGCGCCGTTCAGCTTTGAATCAGGAACTCGGGCGAAGAAAAGGAAGCGGAAGAGAGTGGGGGAGGCGGCGGCGACGGAGAGAAAACAGAGGAGAAAAGGGCGGAAACAGAGGAGAAACGTCGCGGTGAGAGGAATGCACAGTGACCTAGCCTCGCGATCTCGAGCCTCTCCCTTGCGCTGAACCGGCTTCTTTCCTTTTAACGCAGCTGCTGAACCACTGAACCGGAGGATACAAGTGAACCGGCGGCATGTGTGGAGTTGCACTTGAACCGGCAGCATGAATTAGGGTTGGGGAATGGGTTTTGATTTAGTTTAATGGGAATGGGCTTGGGTTTTGGGCTGGATAAGGTGAAGTGGCTCAATCAATTAGGATTTGATTTAAATCAGATGGGATTTGAATTTTGACTTGGTTCAGCTCAATCAACTTGCTGAATTTGATCTGAATTAAACTTAGGTTGGACTTGAACTGAGACATTCTGTTGAGTTGATTTCTTTGAATTGATCTAAATTGATCTTCAAACCGCATATGAGTTGAACCATCAGTTTGAACTAAGTTGATTTCGAATCCAATTGAACCCATTTGACTCTGACTTGATCCGGACTCGAACCAAAAATTGATTTTATTCAATTTGACCCTCCAAAATTTGTTATCTTCATCCTAAATTCCTGCAAAATAAATTACAACCAAATTAATATCCATAAATTCCTATGATTAATGCAATTTATAATAAAGCCCAAAAATTCACCAAAATAAAGAAATAGTCCAAAATTCCTATTTATGATATGAAATGCTAGCCAAATCGGTCCAATCTAGCCCCAATTTCCCCGGTAAAAATGACAATTATCA
>NW_027434998.1:0-1424 GCF_044706935.1 Curcuma longa
GAGGTGGCCGGTAGCATCAGTTTTCTTCCTCCTTGCGCGGACGCGTTGCCGGAGCTTTTCTTCTTCTTCTGCTGTTGGTTTGAGAAGCAAGACCGTCGGCTTTCTTCTTCTTCCTCTGCTATTGGCATGAGAAGCAGGACCGCCGGCTCTCTTCTTCCTCTACTATTGGCGTGAGAAGCAGGACTGCCATCTTTCTTCTTTTTCCTCTGCTGTTGCCGTGAGGAGCAAGACCGCCGAAGCTCACTTCTTCCTCTCTAGCTGCCGGAGGAATCTTGCCACCGGGAGCTTGGTTGTCGGAGGAGAAAGCTTCATGCCAGGAGAGAAGCTTAGTTGCCATTCTCTGTTAGATTGTCGTGAGAAACCGGAGCCTTCTGTTGTTGCTATGAGGAGACAATTGGTTTGCCTCCCTATTGTGGAAACCCATAGGAGACAACAGAAGAAAGAGAAGGAAGAATTGGTTTTCCTTTTCCCTTTTAGGTTCTGTTTCGGGCATGTAAAACCCTATTTCGGCTGTGTAAAGAGAAAGGGATTGTATAAGATTGTCGTTTATCGTCGAAATCTTGTGCAGTCATCGAAAATTATTTCGGCCATTAAATAGGTTATTCGGACGTCATCAACCTATCTTGGTCGTCTGACGATCGTATACCATCTTCTCGGAAGCTTGTAAAGCTTCTGGGGAATTTTTCATCATGATCGGGAAAAGTTTCCGATTGGTTGTCCGTTATCCATGGTCAAAGGTTGACTACCTTAAACTATATCGAGAATATGATTCTCGATGATAGTTAGAAAGCCCTGGAATGATCGTGACAAACGTTGTTGCGTGATTTCCGAAATAAAACTTTCCTCGATTATCATCATCGATCATCGGCTAGTACCGAAGACGATGACGTGATTCGTGACTTCTGAAGCTGTCCAAATGGGAGCTTGACGTGGATCACCAGTAGAGGCGGGACTCCGAAGAGGACCGCTTGATTGATGTCAACACTACTCAAACGTCATCATCGAAAGGTATTCGTAAAATTATTTAGTTTTCTGCAAATTTAATTATGCAAGTAGAATAATTTTATTCTGAAAAATTTTAAATTACTGTCATGCCTTGTACTTGTTAATATCTGCTATGCATGCGTGTGTTGTGATAATATTAGTTTTAATTATATATAAATTTCCGCTGCATACGTTTACGAAACGTGTAGACACGCGCATTGCACCGGGACGATCCCAATAGTGGTATCAGAGCCGAGGTTGTGCATGGCCTACGTGTAAAATTATTTACGCGTAGTAGTTAGTCATAAATTTAATTTAGGAAATTTTGAGATTTTAATTTTGAATTTCTAATTATAGAAATTTTCTAATTGGTTAAGAAATTTCATATTATGAAATTTATTTCCTAATTAATTAGATTTTCTTAATTAAAATTTTATTTC
>NW_027434999.1:0-3899 GCF_044706935.1 Curcuma longa
TGTTGATGCATTTTTGTCCCGATTGTTGTTTTAATGTTGACACAGATTTAAGTTCAGTTTAATTGGATGATCGAATTAAGTTCAATATATTCAGATTGATTTAATGACGGATTGAGTCGGAGAGGGCTCGGTAGCTCGTTCTCCGGATTAGGTCAGAGAGAGCTCGGTAGCTCGTTCTCTGGACCTTGAGTCGGAGAGGGCTCGGGTAGCTCGTTCTCCGGATTAGGTCAGAGAGGGCTCGGTAGCTCGTTCTCTAGACCGGATTGAGATCGGAGATGGCTCGGTAGCTCGTTCTCCGGATTAGGTCAGAGAGGGCTCGGTAGCTCGTTCTCTGGATCGGATTGAGTCGGAGAGAGCTCGGTAGCTCGTTCTCCGGACTAGGTCAGAGAGGGCTCGGTAGCTCGTTCTCTGGACCGGATGAAGTCGGAGAGGGCTCGGTAGCTCGTTCTCCGGACTAGGTCAGAGAGGGCTCGGTAGCTCGTTCTCTGTACCGGACTATGGTCGGAGAAGGCATGGTAGCCTGTCTTCGGACCGGATCATTATCAGAGGAGGCTTGGGAGCTTGTTCTCTGATTACGTGATCCAACGCGGTTAGCTCGGGTGAGACCCAATTTAACCTAATCAAGTCTTGATTTAGGGTTTAATGTTTAGCTTGGTTTAATCGATCAGTGAATCGATTAACCAAGGGTAAGTTGGTTAATCGATCTGATGATCGATTACAGACCTTTAATCGATCTGGTGATCGATTACAGATCATTCTGTGAGACCAGCGTTAACTCGTTAATCGATCTGATGATCGATTACAGAGCATTCTGTAACAATTCACAAAACCCACAGAACGTATCATAATCGATTGGGCAATCGATTATGGTGAACTGTAATCGATCATGTGATCGATTACAAGCTTAATGAGAAACCGGATTAGCGTCTGGTAATCGATCACCTGATCGATTACCATGCTTTAATCGATCAGGTGATTAATTAAGGGCATGTGTAATCGACTGGTTGATCGATTACACGCTTTACAGAGGAGAGAATTACGAAGTTTAATCGATTGCTTGATCGATTAAGGCATTTCTGATCGTGTTCAGGTTTCTGCTCTGATTTCTGTTGCTTGCTGTGCTAATCTCTGATCTTTGCAGGTAGAGTTTGAATTTGATGAAGAACAGGAAGAGTCAAGGGTTTACTTTCTATTTTCACAGAGTTGTCGAGCTTTGGCTTTCATGTTTCTCAGGAAAACGACAAACAACGGAGCTCTGAGTTGTGCACAGGGGAATGATCAGGGTGATCAGTGAGAGGCTGAGAGGAGCGTGGAGCTCAGGTGGCTCAGCTGGTTCAGTGCAGTGGACTCAGAGAATGTTGGAGAAGGAGGCTAAAAGGAAGAAAGGAAGGAGAAGAGAAGCACACTTGAACCCTAACGAATTGCTGTCTGCGTGTGTATGTTTTGGTGCTCTCCCTTGCTCACGATCTGTTCTTCCTTGAAGCTCCTGAGGTTTTTTACTATTTGATTGAGGCCTGTGCTGTAAGTTTTACTTGTGTTGCCTCAATCTTGTAGTTTCCCTTATAATCTCTATGCTTAACCTTGTATCTATGAGATTGATTGTGGAGAGGTCACTCCACCGAGAAGGAGACTCATTTAGCCGGTTTTTAACTGGGGTTTGATCTACCGAAGATCAAGGGATCGTCCACCTTACGGACACGCCGAGGAGTAGGGGCAAGTTATCCCCGAACCTCGTACATCCTCGAGTTCGTATTGTTTTCATTTTATTTGTTATTTTCCGCTGCGTACTAACTTTCTTGTAGAAGAAAATCGAATTTTAAGGAGGCTATTCACTCCCCCCCTCTCTAGCCATCTCCGATCTTCAACACTAGCGTCACCTCCTGAAAAAGATGCTACCGAAGAGGTAGAAAGAAAGATATAGGAAATGAGTTAAGGCGGATGAGATAGCGCGGTGTTACATCTTGGCATCTATGTCAAATGTACTGCAACATCAGCATCAGGCCATGACCACTGCCTATGACATAATGTACAATCTCAAGGAACTCTTCGGACATCAAAGTAGGGCTGCCAGACAAGAGGCCATGAGAAACTTGATGACGACCACCATGAATGAGGGGACACCCATGAGGGATCACATCCTCAAGATGATGGCTCATTTAAATGAGATAGAAGTCCTTGGAGCTGAAATCGATGGGGAAACCCAGGTCGATATCATTCTTCAATCACTACCCAAGAGTTTTGAGCAGTTTCGCCTGAACTACAATATAAATAAAAAAATTTATTTATTGGCAGAACTTCTGACAGAACTCCAGGCGGCAGAAGGGCTATTTCGTCAAAGTTCTCAAGTTCACTTTGCTGAAAAATTTCTGCTTCTAAGCCGAAAGGCAGAAAAGAAGAAAAAGAGTCCAAATGGTTCGGCAAAGAAGGTGAACAGACCTCAAGTGGCTGGACCGCAGGCGGTGTGAAGAAGCCTAAGGGCAAGTGCTTCACATGCAAGCAGTCAGGGCATTGGAAGGTGGACTGTCCTCGCAGAAAAGCAGAACAATAAAGGTATATCCTATTCTTTAGTTGTTGAAACATGTTTAGCGGTGCTATCTACCAGTACCTGGTGTGTAGATACAGGAGCCACTGATCATGTCTGCAATACTTTGCAGGGGTTCCAGGAAACCCGACGACTGCGTGAAGGGGAGATTACCGTCTACATGGGCAACGCTACAAAGGTGGCAGCTGTTGCAGTGGGAGATGTCTATTTATCTTTTGATAGAAATAGAATTCTGATTTTAAGAAATTGTCTTTATGTACCAACTTTTAGAAAGAATCTAATTTCAGTTTCTAAATTATTAAAGGATGGATATTCTTTTTATTTTGATGATAAAGTTATTGTTAGGATCGGATGCGTTCGCTAGAGGGGGGTGAATAGCGATTTTCGATCTTTCTCTGCGAGATTTGTTAGCGGAAGCAAAAATAATAATAAAATACAAAGATCAAACGCTAACCCGGTTATTTACTTGGTATCCACCTCAACGAGGTGACTAATCCAAGGATCCACACACACCACACGATCTTTCACTATGAAACTTCTCCTTTTCAAAGAGCACTTTGAAGGCGGAGAAACCCTTACAAATCAATCTCTTCCTTTCACAAGATGTGTAGTAAAGTTTAGAGGAAGAGGAATATGAAAAACAGTGATTGGAGTTCGTGCAAGAATATGAAAGAATGAATCGCTGCTTCTCCAATCGTCAAACTGCACTTTTATAAGTTTACTGACATCAGTCGACTGCTCCTAAGGCCAGTCGACTGATGGGCTTCCAACGGCTCTTTAATCTGCATTTAATTGGCCAGTTGTCACCCAACGGTAGTCTACCAGTCGACTGCTCACTCGACCAGTCGACTGCCCAGTCGACTGCTCACTCGACTGATCTTTCTGTGCACTTCGGTATGCTTCTGGTCAATATCCAGTCGACTGAAACTGCTGACTGAAACTCTGATCAGTCGACTGAATCACAATTCCAGTCGACTGAAACTCTGATCAGTTGACTAAATCACAATTCCAGTCGACTGACCAAGCTGAAACTCCCCTTTCAGCTTCTTCTTCAACTCTTAGCCTTGACGCAAGCCTTCAAACGCCTTCCACAAGCCTCGTGCCCTTCCTTGCACTAGCTTGAGACGTTTCCCTCAACTTCGTCGTGCTAAGTCTTCCTTTGCCAAGAGGTCGCGCCTCCGGGACTTCACATTTGCCAAGAGGCCGCGCCTCCGGGACTTCACCATTTGCCAAGTCTTCCAACCTGGACTTTCCTATGAACTCAATTTACACACGTTAGATCACCAACATTGCCTAACTTAAACTGATTTAGTCAAACATCAAAATCCAAATCACTTGAGGCAAAATTGCCCCAACA
>NW_027435000.1:0-8548 GCF_044706935.1 Curcuma longa
TGTGCGTAGGATATATAACCATTTCTTATACTTTATTCGCACATCTTTATGCTTTTCATGCTGTATCTTACGTATGTTACACCCTTTACCTGTGCATTTGGCATTGTATTCTTTATTTCCTAGTTCGGAGGACTGCTCGTATATTTGTGTGTTTCAGGATGGAAAACGGAGCAAAACAGGCGAAATGGAGCACCTATTGAAGATATGGCAAGACAGGGCCGTGCCTCATAGGCACGGCCGTGTCTATCACCTCCAGGGGCCGTGCCTACATAGCACGGGCGTGCCTTCAACCAGAGAACCAACAAGCCTTGGCCGTGCCCCAAAGGCACGCCCGTGCCTTCCTCCTGCAGCAGCCAGACATGGCCGTGTCCCTCAGACACGGCCGTGTCTCCTCATCAGAACCATGCCAAGACATGGCCGTGTCCCTCAGACACGGCCGTGTCTCCCACCAGAGGAGCACCTTCCCTTGGCCGTGCCTCACAGGCACGGGCGTGTCTCCCAGCAGAGAGCAGACTTCCTATGGCCGTGCCTCACAGGCACGGCCGTGCCTCCCAACAGAGCTTCAACTCTTCGTGGCCGTGCCTCACAGGCACGGCCGTGCCTCCACCACAGCTGGGCGGCCTACACCAGGCCGTGTCTCCCAGACACGGCCGTGTGACGGGGGCGTGCCTGGCCGAATTTCAGGGCATTTCGTGGGGGCCTATAAATAGACCCCCTTAAGAGCCCTAGAGGGGGGAGACTTTGGAGAGCCACCGGAGCGTGCTAGAGCCACCGACGCCTCATTCCGGAGCTAGATTCGACGATCCGTTCATCCGTCCGGATACTCCATCACATCTACGCCTCACCTTCGCAGAGAGTGCAGTCCGGAGAAGAAGAAGCTCATCGATAAGTCCTATTTCTTGTTTTCCTCTAGGATTCTTGGATTAGGATGTATTATTTACCTTCTTCTCTGTATTGTAACCTCCCCGATATGGAGTAGTCCTCCAGATTCTAGGATGTAGGAAGAATCGGGGTTATTGGATGATTGTAACTATGGATTTGATAATCTACCATGTTCTATGATATGATTGTGCAATTGCTTTGTGGATTTATGCTTTATGCTTATTTGATGATATGCTTGTGAATAGTATGAATCCATAAGGGTAGAGATTATTTGGAGTTTGAGGAATTCTTAGGATCGTATACCCGGGACGCCTCGTGACAGGAGGAGAGTCTTAACCGGACCTTCCGAGGGATTGCTTAAGCTGTGAATAATATTTATGAGGGATAACTAACGGTTGCTTAGTGTTGGGGAGAGGTCTCTAAAAGGATACCCTGTGACAGGGGGTAGGAATCTAGTAGTATTCTGGGGCGCCTGAGTGACACAGGAAAGCCTTGAACCAGGCTATCTAGAATCATCTCAAACCAACATAAGTAACATTAGAACACCATTGATTTATTCCGAGGAAGCCTGACGAGGTCTAATTGGATAATTTGGTTAGAATCCCTACAATTGTGTAATCATTGAGGAATGATAGAGGATCCAAGTCAATCAATCAATATCCCGAGGAATCCGAAGTCCTAGAGTCGCTTTCCACATATTGTCACAGTCGAATTATATCTTCGAACTAAGGTTTAGGAACTCTAGAACACTCTTTCTCCCCCACACCAAACCATTTCCTATGAACTCTCCACTCTTATTGTGCTAGGATAGTAATTAATTCCACGGTCCCTGTGGATTCGATCTTTTATTACTTGGCGACATTCCGTATACTTGCGGAACACGCATCAACCAAGATGCTAAACACAGTGCATCGAACCTGTACTTGGACTTTAAATTAATATTAATCAAGTTAAGTGTCCTAGGAAAAAAACAATTCTAACTCGAGATGATACACTTACACTTGACTAACTGGGTCAAGCTTCTACTTTCTAGTAGTTAGCTAAAACCTAAGTTGGACACGCACCCCAAAGAGAAATTTTTTTTTTATCTACTTATTTTTGCGGTTAAGCTTGGACTCAAACCCTTAGAAAATATTTTTTTTGATTATGTCAAAGGGGGAGAGAATTATTCAAAAGATTTTAAAATATAATATTTTTTGAAAAATTTCTAATTTCAAGTTTTTAAATCTACTAAAAGGTAAAGAGATTGAATCTAGGGGGAGAACTGTTAAGCATGAATTCAGGGGGAGAAAAATTAAAATTTTTGAATTCAGGGGAAGAGTGAAATTAAGGATTCACTTATGCATGCAATTAGTTGATTTAGTATTTGCAATAAACTAAGTTATTTTTTCTTAAACTATGGTTTTGCAAAAATAAACTGATTTATTTTTGAAAATATGGTTTAGACTTAACTTGAAACCTTAAATTGCTATAATAAAAAGGGGAGATTGTTGGTACAGGAAGCACCAGCAGATCGAACCTGGTTTGATAATGGAACTAGGTTCAAGTTAAGTGTGTTATTGGACTAAGATGTTGACTTAAATGTGTAGGAAGCACAGGGTTAAAGTCCTAGTGGAAGCTAGGCATGAAGTCTTGGCAGAGTCAAGAGCACCAGGTGAAGTCTGGGCTGGTCAGGAGGTCTAGACTGGTCTAGGGCCGTAGTAGAAGTCTGGACTGATCGGGAAGGATCGAGTCGCAGCAGAAGACTGGGTTGGTTAGAGAGAACCGAGCCGCAGCACAAACCCTAGCGACCGAGGACAGAGCCGAGCAAAAGTCCAACGGGTCAGGAGGACTCGGTTGGCAGTCAGGTAAATTCTCCTAAGTGGAGTGGGTTAGGACGCGTTCCCAAGAGGAACATTAGGCGTCGATCTTGTAGGGTCTAAAGAATGTCCACATCTCCACAATGGCATGATATTGTCCACTTTGGGCCTAAGCCCTCATGGTTTTGTTCTTGGGCTCTCCCCAAAAGGCCTCATGCCAATGGAGATACTTTCCATCCTTTTAAACCCATGATCTTTCCCATGTGTTTTAGATGTGGGACTATGTTTGCACCTTTGCAACCCAACAATCCCCCCCCTCAAACAAAAGACCACAGACCCCCCCCTCAAACGGAAAACCTCTATTTGATGTCTGAATCTTCGACCCACTAGGACTTCCTGCCCCTCGGTCCACCCTGACCTACTAGGACTTCCTGCCCAGCCGCAACCAGGACTTCATGCCCCTCGGTCTACCCGACCTACTAGGACTTCCTACCCAGCCGCAACCAGGACTTCATGCCCCTCGGTCTACCCGACCTACTAGGACTTCTTGCCCAGCCGCAACCAGGACTTTATGCCCCTCGGTCTACCCGACCTACTAGGACTTCCTGCCCAATCGCAACCAGGACTTCATGCCCCTCGGTCTACCCGACCTACTAGGACTTCCTGCCCGGTGTCTGGTCCTCTTGATTCAAACACGGGAGCCCCTACTTCCTTTGTTTTTTTTAAGGTTCAACCCACATGGTTAGATCCGGATCATGGCTCATCCGGCGGTTAGTCCGGTGAAGAGCGGCCTCACTCTGATACCAATTGTAGGGTCTAAAGAATGTCCACATCTCCACAATGGCATGATATTGTCCACTTTGGGCCTAAGCCCTCATGGTTTTGTTCTTGGGCTCTCCCCAAAAGGCCTCATGCCAATGGAGATACTTTCCATCTTTTTAAACCCATGATCTTTCCCATGTGTTTTAGATGTGGGACTATGTTTGCACCTTTGCAACCCAACAGATCTAACCCAGGATCTCACTGGAGACCTCAAGTTAAGACCTTAAGTTGGTTGTAGAAATCAGCTTAAAAATAAGCTTATTTTGCATGTTATTCGCTAACATTTTTGCAGGAAAGGTAAAATCAAACGAAAGTTAACTCCGGAATAAAAATACTAGTTTTTGTCACTGGAGTCGACTCAGGTGAGGACTGGAGTCGACTCCAGCTGAGTCAGCAGAATCCCGAAAGTCAGCGCGTCAATTTTCTGCCAAATCAAACTGGAGTCGACTCCAGTGAATAGTTGAGTCAACTCAGACAGCAGCGATAAAGTTTTATCGGCCACGACGACTGAAGTCGACTCGGAGGAACAGTTGAGTCAACTCAGGCAGGATAACGAGCGGGAGCGATAGAATTTGATCTGCCACGTCGACTGGAGTCGACTCAGATGCACAGTTGAGTCGACTCAGGTGCACTATAAAAGACAGCCGCGAGCAGCAGCCGATTTCAACCCTTCTCTCGATTCGAAACTCCGTTCTCGCGACTCCCAAGCGCTCCATCCTCGACATCGGTGTCGTGCACGATCCAGATCATTCCGAGATCCGCCGATACGCCGAGAACAAGCTTTTGGGGAGCTCTAACACAATCAAAGTCGGTAAAGAATTTAAGTTTGTTTAATATTTGTACTCAGCTTTTGATTGATTTGTAATTCGTTGCACTTGCTGCCGTAAGGGGCAAGTGAAGTAGTGGATTTGCCTGTAGTAAATGGTCAAGGACCGTGGGCCACTACTAGAAAAATGTTAATAGACAACGCGAAAAACGCGTTGTCTTTGTGGGTTAAAAAGCGTTGTAAGAGGCCTTGTTGTAAAAGGGGTCCCTCAACGACAACGCTTTTTAAGCGTTGTCTTTGTTAACATCGACAACACCTTCACAACGCAGAAAAAGCGTTGTAAATATTACAACATTTTTTATGACGCTTTAAAAACGTTGTTTTAAATAGGTATGACAACACATTTTGCAACGGTTAAAAAGCGTTGTAATTTTGTTACAAATTGCATGAGTTTTGCAACGTTTTTAAAAGCGTTGTCTTTTGATTTTTTTAGCAGTAAATAAGAAATAATATATTTTGTAAATACAAAACCATTGGCTACGAAATTTACTAAATCACATATAAAACATACAACTTATATTTACACAAAAACCATTCTTACAGCAGGTTCATAACACAAATTCATAACATACAGCAGGTCGATAATATACAACTTATACAAGTTCATAACACAAATTCAAGTTACAACTTCCAACATAGAAGCTCCATAATTAACAGCAGCAGGTCCATAACAAAGGTTTCAACGCAACAGAATATCCTCCAACAGCAGCAGAAATAGAACAGGTGCATCACAACATTAGCAGCACCAAGTAACAGCAAGTGCATCACCAAGTATGGGCACAACATTAGCATCACCAAGTAACAGCAGCAGAAATAGAACAGGTCCATCTGCCAAATACCAGCCTGCCAAAAGATAATACTAATTTATCCAAAATATGGGCACAACAGCAGCAGATTTATACACAATGAACTATGGAAATCAACATTCCATACCTACTCATAAACAGCAGTAGCAGAATTAATCACAAACAGCAGAATTATACACAATGAACTATGGAGATCAGCATTCCATACACAACAACAGCAGCAGAATTAATCACAAACAAATATATTTATTACAAATAAATGGAATTATGGAGATTAGCATTCCATACCTACTCATAAATATGATCTTATATACAGTCTGCCACCTCGGAACGCACCTCATCAATTTATTAGAACTTTCTTTTGTTTATTTAAAATGCCATTGGTGGTTCAGAAATTAGAACTCCATTTTCCTTTTAAAAATGTTGATTTATGAAGATTGAATTCATCCTTCATTCTTCATTCATACTTTGATTAATGTGAACGTCATGGAAGGATGCCTACCTCAGAGTTTTGCTTCACATCAGGGACACTATGAAGCTTCTCTTTCCAATGAGCAAACTGCAGAATTGGAAATCATTAGAACAGAATATGGGTTCTATTCAAACTTGAAGATGAAAATCTATAAACTTATACAATATCAAAAAATTCTAAATACTTATAGTATGTTTGGTTCATAGAAGAAGCTATTCAATTCCCAATGAATTTTGGTAGAATAGGTTTCCCTGAATTTGATTGCAGAGCCAAGAATACTCTCTAACATAATTATTGTTCTCTCAATCCCTCTCGGTTATTCCTTGAATGGAACACACAAATTCTTGTTCTAATATGTTTGCCTTGTTATTCCATTAACTGTACTAATGAATATATATTCCTATTCCATTCACTTGATTTCATATTTTCATTCGCTAAAAATAAGTACTTTGTTCCTTGTCAATTGCATTCTGTGAACCAAACTTAGTGCTGGATTCTCCCTCAAACTGAATATGTTAGTGGCAGAAATCATGGAACTTGAATTAGATGAAGGTAGCAGAGAAGTAAGTGGCATAGTGTTGATATGAATGGGAAATTTTCTTGTGCCAAAATGGATGTTGGATCTATGTTCTTCTTCATCTATGTCAAAAAAATTTAGGCTTAGAAGATAGAATCCTTAGTTCTCTTCCTCTATACAGATCTATCTGAGGGCTTGGAATATGAATTTGTGCACATTGAACCATACTTAGTGCTAGACTCTCCCTCAAACTGAAGATGTTAGTGGAAGAAATCGTGGACCTTGAATTAGACGAAGGGAGTAGAGGAGTTCAAGTGAAATAGTGTTGATATGCAATTGCAAATCTTCTTATGCTACAAATGGATGTTGGATCTATGTTCTTCTTCATCTATGTCAAAAATTGTGCAAATTGGTGTAGATATGCTTGATCAACATTTTCAATGAGTGAGAAGACAGGTAATGCAAAAGATGCCATGAAAAAGAACAAATAAACTAGAATATCTCTAGTGCTATGTGAAATTGTGAAGCTATAGCAATAAAATCAATAATAAGGCAAGTAACTATGATTAATAAACTAGTAAAAAATCGTCAGAAAATTGAATGATTGATTGACCACGCATTTGGAGCCATTGCAGCAGATGCCATTCTCATCCAGGGCGCCGCACGCATCTCTTTCAATATCACTCCGTCCGTTTCCATGTCCGGCGTCGCTTGAGCACCCCGTCCATGACCACCATGTCCTCCCCCACCTCCACCTTCACAGGCGTCACGTACTTCGTGGCCCTCATCGGCAGGAGGTTGTCGATCGGAGACAGCGGCGAGATGAAAGTGCGCCCCCCTATCTCCGAGGCAGGCGGAGGGGAATCCAAAGAGGACCAGAGCTTGAGATGGCCGCGAAAGCGCCGCGTGGTGGAAGAAGACAGATCGAACGAATCGGAGGGATAAAGGTGCATCCCCGAGCGAGTGTAGCGGAGGAGGGAGGCATCGATGTCGAGGGAATCGCTGCTGGAGGAAGAGTGTGTTAGGATCGGTTGGTTCGCTAGAGGGGGGGTGAATAGCATTTCTCGATTTTTCTTGATCTTTCTCTGCACAGAGATTAGCGGAAGCAAAAATATAAAAGAGAAAACAAGAGATCAACGCTAACCCGGTTTGTTTACTTGGTATCCACCTCCGCAGAGGTGACTGTTGGTGCAATCTTTGCCCCAAGTGCATTGAATTTCAATGTTTGGCTAAACTATGTTTGAAGTTAGGCAATACTTGTGATCTAACATGTGTGATGCAAGTTTGCAGGAAAGTCCAAGCATAGTCTTGGCAAAGGAAAGTCCAAGTGGGTAGTCTTGGCAAAGCAAAAGTCCAAGTGGGAAGTCTTGGCAAAGCAAAAGTCCAAGTGGGTAGTCTTGGCAAGGAAAAGTCCAAGTGGGAAGTCTTGGCAAGCAAAAGTCCAAGTGGGAAGTCTTGGCAAGGAAAAGTCCAAGTGGGTAGTCTTGGCAAGGACTTGACATGACGAAACTGATGGAAGCATCTCAAGCTAGTGCAGGGAAGGCATGAGGCTGTGGGAGATGTTTGAAGGCCGAGGTCTAGGTCAAGAGAAGCTGAAATGTGATTTTTCAGCTTCACCAGTCGACTGGCCCTGCCAGCAGTCGACTGCTCATAAATCAGACGCACACAGAAAGATCAGTCGAGCCAGAGGAAGACAGGAGTCGACTGGGCAGTCGACTGGTGTTATGGTGAGTCGACTGTTGCCAGTCGACTGGTCTTGGACAGTGCTATTTGAACGTTGCAGAAAATTGGCAAGCATTTAATGCGCTTTAATGCGAGATTTTGTTGCCGATTGAAGGCATCAGTCGACTGGCCCTGCCAGCAGTCGACTGATGTTGCAGAAATTATAAAAGAAGCCTGCGCGAGAACAACTCAAGATTTTTGCTATTCTTTCATTCTTTTGTGCTTCTTCTGAGAACTTGTTTGTTCTCTATTCTCTGCTTTCTTCCTCTCCTCTTAAACAATATTTTATATCATCTTTGAGGAGATCGAAAGAGTTGTAAAGGTTACTCCGCCTTCGAGGTTTTCGAGAAGGAGAAGATTCATAGTGCATCGGGTGTGTGCGTGCGTGTGGATCCTTGGATTAGTCACCTCTGCGGAGGTGGAGACCAAGTAAACAAACCGGGTTAGCGTTGATCTCTTTCTTTCTCTTTTATATTTTTGCTTCCGCTAATCTCTGTGCAGAGAAAGAATAAGAAAAGTCGAGAAACGCTATTCACCCCTCTAGCGAACCAACCGATCCTAACAGTGACTAATCCAAGGATCCACACGCACGCACACACCCGATGCACTATGAATCTTCTCCTTCTCGAAAACCTTTGAAGGCGGGAAACCTTTACAACTATTTCGATCTTCTCAAGAATGATATGAAATAGTGTTTGAGAG
>NW_027435001.1:0-1225 GCF_044706935.1 Curcuma longa
TCATATTTCCAGGATTATAGAAGGAAATTTACGGGTATTACATAACTTCCACAAGTAGACTTCTCACCTGTCAAACATTCAGTCACCCTTGACTTGCTTAGACTTACCCTTGCCTAACCTCCAATTAGAACTAATCACTTGGTAGACTTTCCAACTATCAAACATCTGATCCTCCAGGCTTACTTAGACTTTCTTTTGCCTAACCTCCAGTTAGGACTAGTTATTTGGTAGACTTCTCACTGGTAACCATCTGATCATCCTTGACTTGCTTGGACTTCCTGCTCACCATCCGATCCTCTTACCCCTAGGACTTTTCTTTTGATATCCAATCCTTGTTGACCAATCGACCTACTAGATATCTGGTCCATTGACCCACCTAAACTCTCCATTTGGTGTCCTTGTGTTGGGATTTTCGTGCCGCAAAAACCGCTTTTTGCGTGCGAAAACCACGAAGCCCCAAGCCACCGGATCCGTGCGAAAACAAAAATAAATTCACATACATGTTTTCTACCTAGATCTACTCTAGATCTACATGAAGAAAAATTTACCCTTGGTGCGTGCCCTTCGCGTATCCCGCTCGTCCAAAAGATCGCCGGATCTCAAGAGCGTCAAGCGCCGCTCCTCTATTGGTATCCACTCGGACAAGAGGTGGAGAACCAAAACTCAAGGTGTGCTAGCACCTTAGGGAGTTTTGGCCAAGGTTAGAGAGGAGAGGGAGAGGGAGAAAAAAACAAGAGAGAGAGGAAGAATGATGTTCACATTGGAATGAAGAGGAATGAAGAAAAAACACATTTTTATTCCTCTTGTGGCCACCATCAAGGCTCATCAAAACCCTTTTAATGCCATAAATTGCCATGAGTTACAAACTCATTTGTAACCTCCCATGAGGTGGCACCTTGATGATGTGGAGCCTCACCATTGGCCATCACTCATGCCACCTCAACTCAAGGTCAATTGGTCAAGTCAAGCATTGACCATGAGGTGGCATAAGTCAAGTCAACATGGATGATGACATGGCATAAAGTCAAGTCAACATGGATGATGACATGACACAAAGTGACCCTCAAGTCAAGTCAAACTTGACCATAATGTCTTCCTTCTCAAGTCAAGTCAAACTTTACTTCTAATCTCCAAGGTTGATCAAATCAACTTCTCTAGTCTAAGTTGGATTACACTTAACCAAATTTGATTCATCACATGAATCTAATCCTCTTGGTTCATCATA
>NW_027435002.1:0-2356 GCF_044706935.1 Curcuma longa
ACCCACCTGATCAGATGATCGTCAACAAAGAACCCCTAGAACTATACTCCAAATATAATAGGACCAGTCAAGTCAAGGCCCTGCAACAAACATTAATACAACACTTAATATACTTTCCTATTAAATTTATCATAGTGTTTAAATTCTAAGTAGATCAACCTAATCACCATTCCCACAAAATAGGGTTTCAACCTAATTAACCTTCAACTTGATTCCACAACACAACACAAATAATCCAACAGTAACTAATATTAACCCCAATCCAAAATAGCTAATCAACTAAACAAAACCAAGTTATCTATATAGATCTACCCAACAAAGCTACAATCCATTGCTAATTAGGGAAAGCTTAACCGGATTTCAACAAGCTTACCTCGAAGATCAACTAATGCTGCCCTAGATCGGTCCCAATCAAGCCTTAGCTCACGGTTGATCTTCAATGGCTTCACCCCCTCCCACGGCTCTGTTCCAAAACAGGGAAATCAAATCACATGGCACTGCGACTGTAAGAGTGTGACTGTCGAAACCCAACGGACATCCCCTAATCTCCTGATCTGTAGTCAGCACTTTACCCGAAGGTAAAGAAACTGCCAAACTATACGACCTAATCACCGAAATTTGCCTAACTCTTCCAAAAATAATCGAGACATAAAAGAATATAAACTACCAGTATCTATCAAGGTATCAACAATTATAACATAAACTAAACCATACCCCGAAAGACCGATCCGTCGGCCCGCTGAGCCTCATCTCGGGTAATGGCATACGCCCGACCAACCTCCGTGCTGGACGGCTGTGCAGCTGGCTGAGAGATAGGTGGCCTCCACTCAGTGGGAATCGGACTCTGAGGTACCGAAGGCGGCTGCTGGACGTAATAAGGAGGTACACTGTAAGTCTGTGCTGCTGGTGGTTGCTGCTGTACTGGAGTCGCCTCGTAACAGATCTCTGACTGGGAATCTACCGGTAATAACATATACTCCCTCCCCTGGATCTGATACATCCGTCCTGTAGTAGGTAGAGATCTCTGCTGCTGAGGTGCTCTGAATATCGATGGTACCCTCCGATGTCCCGGCTGAGTGGATTGTCCTCCAGAGGCAGAAGTGTCCGTGCGCTCCAACTGAGCTCTCCGAGGGCAGTCACCAATCATGTGACCAGGTTGTTTACAATAATAGCAAACAGACTGATCTGACGGGCAATCAGAAACTCGATGACTATCCGATCCACAGCGAAAACATTTTCTCTCTGAAATTTCTTTCCTCTGGCTACCACTTGAAGGTCCCGCAGGTCGCTTGCCTTTCTGTCGGCCGGAAGAATCTCGTGTATCAGAACTCTGAGCTGGCCTCTTCTGACCAGAACTTCGTGAACTCTGCCCCTTCGATTTCTCTGCGTCTCTCTCCTGAGTCACCTGCCTCTGGGTCGACTCAATATGCTGGGCTCGGTCCAGTGCCTCTCTGTAAGTGGTGACGATGCAACAGGACATCTTCAGACGAATATAAGCCGCCAGTCCCCGAATGAAGTGCTGCATCCGGTCACGGTCCCGTGCTACCATCTGAGGACAAAACTCTGAAAGCTTCGTGAATTCTGTATGGTACTCATTCACTGAACGATCTCCCTGCTTAAGCTGTAGAAATTTCTGACACTGATCCACACAAAAGGTCTCTGAAAAGTACTCTGCCTCGAAGACCTCTCTGAATGATGACCATGATAAACTCTGATCTCCGAGGACGGTCCTCTGAGTTTTCCACCACGTGGCAGCCTGATCACGGAGGTGGAATACAGCCAGCTCAACCTGCTCTGCCTCAGTGCAGGTAATATAAGTGAAAACCTCGATCACGTTCTCCAACCACGAACGTGCGAGCCATGGGTCAGATCCCCCATGGAATGTAGTCATCCGTTCCTTTACTGATTTGGCCAGTGCCAAAATCCGGCTCCTAGATCCCATCTGACTAGCTACCATCGGTACCGGATCCGGTATAGGTACCTCCGGAGTCAGAGGACTCTGCCCGCTGCAGGAATATGGATAGGCTCCTGATGAACCATATCCTCCTCAGAAACCTCCGGGTCCGCAAACCTAGCAGGTCGTTTCCGTAGCCGACCACGTCCACGATTTCCAGGGGCCATGATAACACCTGGTAATATACAACTACAAATAAATTTCTAGAACAAAAGATAAATATACTAGAAACTTTACTTACAACTTGCTTGGAAGGTTCGTGCCGCTGTCTGTCCATCTCACATCTCGGATCGAGTACTCAAAATTCGATAAAACCGATACGACGACAAATTCGGCGAGAAAGCAACTCATAAACCTACATGCTTGACCTAGTAACTCCTACAGATGAAATGATAGGTCACA
>NW_027435003.1:0-3580 GCF_044706935.1 Curcuma longa
GCTATCCGCAGCGCACATCGCACGCTGCAAAGTTGCAAGCTGTTAAAAGTCGTTAGGCATCCGCAGCGCGCAATGCACGCTGCGGATGATCACATCCGCAGCGTACATTGCGCGCTGCGGATGTGAGCTTCCACAGCGCGCAATGTACGCTGCGGATGTGATCAATCGCAGCGTGCAATGTGCGCTGTGGATAAAATAAAATAATTAAATCATTCAAATCACAATTATAAACTCAAAATTCGAATAATTAATAACATAAATACCACACACAAATACCATATAAAATTACACATTTATAATCCAACAATTATATATAACATTCACATCTGTTTTGATAAGCTTACAAGACTTTGTTATTCTGAACATAAAGAAAAACAGAAAATACATGAAGTTATGTGTATATATGTGCTGATACTTAGCACATATATACTTGTTGACTGGAAGAGCTTTCTTGATAATAAATCTATCCTTGTTGATAAATCTCTGTGAAAATACAGAATCTTTGCGAAGGAACATCTTGTTGATGAATCTATCCTTGTTGACCGGAAGAGCTTTCTTCTTCCCCTTGCCCGTCTTGGGTATCTGTGATCAGGGTAAAAACCATAAGGAGCACCTTCGCTTTTAGTTATTCACCTGCAAATTAAATTATAATGAAGTATTAATATAAGTGAATGTATTTAACAAAATTAATATCAATCTTAATGAAAGTTAATCAAATTAAGTACCTACTATATTCATGATCTTCATAAAACTTTGAGATCCTAAATTGCTTTGATCATTTGGCTTATTTGAAACATCCGGAACCTATAAAAAACAAACTAGAGTTCCCATCACTAACCAAAACAGAAGTTCCCACCATTCAAAGTTTGCACATGGTATTTTGAAACTAGAGTTGATCCTACAATGAACAATCAAACAAGACAAATTACTGAGTAGAACAGGGATGGACACTATTAATGCCGTGATATTAATATTGTATCTTTCCTAAGCTAACTGAATCAGTGCAAGGATCATCAGACTACATGAAAAGTTATTGTCACTACAAATTCAAAATTTTGCTCCAGAGACATGGCATCTATTCTTTGTATGTGAGATAAAAGGAACTAACATTAGCAAATTGAACTTGTCATGATTGCTCCCAAGATTAATAAAGATATAGTCTCTAAGAACAGCTTCAGCGACCTACAGGACATAATATTACAGGTGCTGATCAAATACATTGTTGGTACGAAGAATTCTTTTTTCATAAGGAAATGAAGCATATAAATTCACAAATCATGTTTATGGAGTTTAACTTACAGTTATATTACCCTCAGTTTCAAATCCATCCATGACAGATCTGAAGTATTCTCCTATATTTTAAAGACACAGATTACTGCAATGCATGATCAACATCAACAAAAGCACCAGATATCAAGGAATACCAATATGCTTCAAGCACTGATGGTGAGTAAAAAGCGACAAATCTTGACTTCATCAAGAATAATTTGAGCCCTTTCACCAATAAGTTGAGTACCAACAGCACCTTTTTCTCTTTGGTAGCTCTCCAGAAACAAGGTGGGTACACATCAAATGACTTCACTATTTGCTCATTGAACTGTGAACTAGCAGTCAAACAAATTTTTCCTGTGGGTAGGAAGAAGATTCTAAAAGAAACCAGGAGGAAAAAAGAGTACCAGGGCATGTGGAATACTAGAGAGTCCTTATATATTTTGGTGGATTTTTTAAATGCATGTTGGTGATGACCTTATCAGAGAAGGTCTTCTCTTTCAACTATGATAAGCATTGACATTATATTTTCATTTACAAACAAGTACAGAGCTTATGATCAAATTGTCATATGGTATTGAATTGGATTAGATAAACAATCAAAAGAATTGGTATTTACAAACAAGTACAGAGTCATTATGTTTTCAATATGTTAATCAAGTCCCAAGAATTGCATTGATACTTTGGTCTATGTTCAACAATCAAAAGAATTAAAATTTACCTTTAGGCTTCACTTGATGACTAAAACTGCTGATGGACACATTAGGTTATACAGCAACCGAAAGTTTTAAGATAATATTACTAAATGAAATGAATATATGAGTAAGTTTTCATCAATTCCAGATTGCTTTGACTCCAATCATATTTAAACTAAGGATCCAGAAGGTAGCTCAATCTATGTATATATGCTACATTTGCAATTTAGCAACACGCAAGTCATGGTATGGATAACTCAATGCATTTACTCCACACAGATATAGGATCTAAGCATATCCAGACTAGAAACGGTGGCAAGCCATTGTTAAACATCCCCACCCAAATGATACATTGCATGTTCTTCTCTATGATGACAACATTAAACATGAGAATACACATGATTACTACTACAATTGTATGTTAAATTACCAGACTATCAGTAAGGTATATCTAAATGAAGCATAGCAATACTCAAGGTTTCTCAAGATTGATAATAAAAAACTCCTAGACAAGAACAACATCCCTTAAATGATTTACAGTGAGCAGCAAGCAGTCTTCATTTTATACTAAAACTAAAAAATTTAAAGAACAAAAAATATATATAATTTAGACGTGCAAATGGTATGTCTATTCTTTGTCAACAATGTTGTTTCTAGTGTCCGACACACTAATTCTAAAATGAAACCCACAAATTAGCAAACAAGTTCTCAATGTTTTTTTCTTTTATGTTTCTTAAAATTATATAGTCTTTCCCACTAAATATTCAACTCTATGACACTTTCTACCATAAAAAGTTAAAAACCACAGTACCCAACGGCAATATTGAACTGGGATAATGCACCTTATTTGTCTTCACGGGTACGAGATCGTCCATGCTGAGCTCCTCGTTGGTAACGGGGCATTTTCCATGATTCTTAAGAAAGAAACAGCAGGAAAAAAAAAGTCAAATGTAAGATGACTAACTGAAGTATACCAGCGAGCTAATAGCCACTCGACCTTCAAAAACGAAAGACAAGAACTAGGAAATCAACGGGGAGAAGAGGCGGAGGAAAGCATACTGCAACATGGTGCTCGATCAACCGCCGCTCGAAGAGAAGCCCGGATCTCTTAGCAACAACCGGCTCCTCCGGCACTTCGCCGGAGACTAGAAGGAAAAGAGGGAAAAGGCGTGGTCATAACCCTAAATTGCACCGGAGGAGCAAGAACAGAAACCATACAGACTGCAGATGGACAGAGGAAAGAGGATCTTACTCGCGCAGATCATTTCTGATTCAAGCGAGGGTTTCGCCGGTGAATTTGGCGGCGAAGTAGGAGTTCGGCGGTAGGGTTCCGCGAAGCTTCAGAGGAGCTGCGTCGTCCACCCCAGCGGCCACGTCGACGAAATCCCAGCCCCGGTCACCGCCGCCGACGTCATGCTCGCGCATCCGACCACGCCTCCCGCCCCACGCCTGCCTGAACCGGGCCGAATCTACTGCCTTGTCCCCGTCGCCTCCCACAAGGTCGCGCCGCCGCCTCGCACCGACGCGCCGACGAAGAGCAAGAGAGCGAACGGATGGGGCGGGGTGCCTGGAGCAGTTGAGCAGGGATCTCCGGCGGCGGCGGGGCGGGAGGGTCT
>NW_027435004.1:0-1294 GCF_044706935.1 Curcuma longa
GGTTCTAATATAATCTACTTTAATATAACTTAATTGATTCGATCCAACGGACCTGATTTGATGGCTTGGGCGTGTGGTTCAATGAACCATCTCTGGTTCACCTCGTGAACCGGTTCTTCCTTCCAAAGAGAATTAAAACCGAACCGGATAGATCTCGTCCATCGGAGACGACTTAATCTCATCCAACAGTTCTAATCTATTCTCTTCTATTCCTCTTTATTTATTTCGATCCAATGGATGCAACTTGATCTAATCCCACGGATACAAGCTGATCTCATCCATTAACTCATCCTACGGTCGAGAACTAATCTCATCCAACGGTCGAGATTAAATCTCATCCGACGGCTGAGAACTAATCTCATCCGTTTGATTGCATCCTTTTGAAGATGTCTTTAGGCTACAGCGGGGACCTCGAGGAGGTATTGGATCTGGCCTTCTGATGGGTTTCGGATCCCGTATTCAACCCCGAATACACACCTACATCCATCAACAACGATCCATTCCACTAGAGGATCATTGTTGCACTACCAATCCAATCCCCATATTACATTATGGGTTCCTTCTTATTATTTTATGCATTGCTCCCCGTGTTTAAGATATCGTATGTCCGTCAATTATCTGAGTTCACTGACAACTCAATAATCGACATCTAAGACCTTGAATAGTACCACTCAACCTTATTGTCAGCCGGACCAAGTCCACTTGCAAGATTTGACTTGACAATCCTTATGAGCTCTCCAAGGGGACATCATCAGCCCTACTGGGACACGGATTCCTTCTATAATTAATGGCACACCGTATAGATAGTAACATCACCCAACTTACCGAGAATAATTGATCTGACGGAAAGATCTCACCCTTTGGTAAATCAAAGCAATAATTACTACCTATAGGTGCCCATTTATTACATCGGGATTAAGAGTGCATAAGTATAATAACAGAGGTCTTGTTCAATTTGTAAGTCAGAGTAAATCGAACAACCTCAATGGTCCTACTCAATACACACAAAGTGCACTAGTGTAATTCTACAGTCAAGACAGACAGTCACCGAATTACACTACAACCGTTCCCGATGGTTTGTCCAAAGTCATCTTGGTTGTGAGCCTTAGTTTATAATTCACAAGGGACTGATAATCATGGTCTTCTGTGTCTCACAGACACCAAGTTATCTACAATGTGAATTAAGAGGACTTTATTGCAAAATGCACTATTGCAATCATTTGACCAAAACATGATTCTTTATTTCATAAATGTTATATACAAAAGACAAGTCTTTTCAGTATACATCCTAACA
>NW_027435005.1:0-1445 GCF_044706935.1 Curcuma longa
TGTTGGAATATACCTGTTGAAAGCGTGCCTCGACTCGGCTCCAGCGGCGGCTCTCAATGACAGATATTGCTTCACAGCTTCACAAACCAAATCCTCCGATTCTGGTGTTCTTCTCCGGCAATCTTTGCCTCTTCGCTTGGACGCCACTGCAGGTCCTCCACCACCTCAAATGCACAACAAGCTTTCCTCTCCCTTTAATAGGGGGAGGAGGCTTCCTTCACGGGAGCGCAACGTGCGCAACGTGGGCAAGGTGAAGCAGTTACAAAAACCACCAACATCTCCCACTCGTCCAAGTGAAGCCACAAAGGCAAATGGTCACAAAAACCATTAAGAGGTATCTAGTCACGTAGACTAAATATAACCGGAATGCACAGTCACTTAAACTGTAAGAACAACCAATTCATACATAGGAAAATAGTTCGTGCGACAGCAAGCACATTGAGCGTTCATTGTTAAGAAAGTTGTTACACCTTACATAGCTGCTCATAGAGCGATCAATGCTAAGAAAAGTTGTTACACCTAACTTAGTCGCTCTACAAATAGTACATAACCATTTTTCTAATGACACACAATCATTTATCTGATGGCTCACAACCATCATCCTGGTGGCACCTAGCCGTTCTCCAGTGCATACATAAATCACTCTTCTTGTGGCAATATAAACCAGATTAAATAATATGTATTAGCAATACTTAACTAACCAAGCACATGGTACAAAACATGTAAATAGCAATACATATTATTTAGGAAATGGTTATGTACCATAAGAAGAGTGATATGTATCACTGGAGAACGGCTAGGTGCCACCAGGATGATGGTTGTGAGCCATCAGATAAATGATTGTGTGTCATTCAGAAAATGGTTATGTACTATTTGGGGAGCGACTAAGTTAAGTGTAACAACTTTCTTAGTGTTGATCGCTCTATGAGCAGCTATGTAAGGTGTAACAACTTTCTTAGCAATGAATGCTCAATGTGCTTGTTGTCGCACGAACCATTTTCCTATGTATGAATTGGTTGTTCTTACAGTCTATGTGACTGAGCATTCCGGTTATATTTAGTCTACGTGACTAGATACCTCTTAACGGTTTTTATGACCATTTGCCTTTGTGGTTTTACTTGGACGAGTAGGAGATGTTGGTGGTTTCTGTAACCGCCCACCACCTTGCCCACGGAGTGCACGTTATGTGCACAACGTGCATTCGCTAGAGATCGCAGCCTCTCCCTATTAAAGGGAGAGGAAGGCTGCTGCAGGGGGTGTGTGAAGAAGTGCGATGGGCGTCCAAGCGAAGAAGAGAGAA
The DNA here is from genome assembly GCF_044706935.1 of Curcuma longa. NCBI lineage: Eukaryota > Viridiplantae > Streptophyta > Magnoliopsida > Zingiberales > Zingiberaceae > Curcuma > Curcuma longa. The sequence continues at coordinate 1,301 of NW_027435005.1, forward strand.
GAGGTTGCCGGAGAAGAATACCAGTAAGGAGGATTTGGTTTGTGGATTCGTGAGGAGTCTTCCGTCCGTGATTACTCTTCCGACAGAAGTGATCTTTGCCGCTGGAGCCGGAGTCGAGGTACGCTTCAACAGGTATATTCCAACA
>NW_027435006.1:0-2593 GCF_044706935.1 Curcuma longa
GTATCATTTAGAATCGAGATGACTGAATCGATGAGTAATTAAGAAGATTGTATCCTTTGAAATGGAGGTGACTGAATCAATGGATGGAGGAATTGAAGTTCTCGAACCGAACTAATAAGGTCAAAGTTGGCTCTTTGACCTCCTTCAAATATTGATTTTGAATTCCGCCTGGACTATTGACTTGGCTCTGTCATATATAATTTTCTCTTATTACTATATCATAAGTCTCTCTTTTAAATCTAATCGAAGGAGACACAAATCCCATTGACTGGACTAATGAGATCCAGATCTAACCACCGATTCGTATCTAGGACTGACGTGATACTAATTGATCACATTCTTTAGTGAGTGTGCTGGGAATGTACATGTTATGTGACATTAATGTCAGAGATACACATGATAGTGTATTATGTCTGCGTCGATTTATCTTACTTGCATATAAATACAGTCAGTATGTATGTGATTGATACGTGTTTTGAACATTGAAGATTTATTCAGAATCTATCATTATTAATTCGCATGTGAAATCTAACCGCTCGCCACTCGCCACTCGCCACTCGCCACTCGCCACTCATTGCTAAGGCCAAGATAAGGCAACGTTTTCCTTCCCTAGCATGGGAAGGCATGGCAAGGCAAGGCAATCGGATGCTCAAGGACTTGGGATATATGTACATAAAAATATATTTAAATTTTATTTTAAAAATATTCAATAGTAATTTTTTACATGCGCATTACACGTGCTTTACAAATAGCAAAAATATCTAGATTAATATTACGTGTCTTTAAATATTAAATATAAATCATTATATACAGAGGGTAATATTTAAAAATAATCATTTAAATTTATCCGTAATTAAAAATTAAAATTGAGATCTTTAATTTAAAATTATTAGCACAGTTCAATACATTCCGAATGAAATAATTTTATCCTGATTATTAATAAAGAGATTATTAGAATTCAAACGTTTTATATATAATTTGATTATATAGAGTTCGTTGGAACATGATTAATTTTAAATTTCTAGTAAATTTCGTGATAAATAAAGTATTTGTTATAAATCAATGAGGGTCGTATACGAATTGATTTCAGTTCTTAGTAATATATTAATAGACTCCTATTTATAATATTATTTTTTTTTAACTTACCAAGTAATAATACAAATGAGATATTGTCAAATATTCTTGATATATTAGAAATATAATAAAATAGATAGTTGGGAATATTAATATATATATGAAATTCAACAATGTACCTTTGTAGGACCTTCTCATTTTCAACAAATATCTTCGCTAGTATCTTCATCAGTCCCTTCGATGCGACACTCAACTGTTGAAATGGAAGACAGTTGAGATTTGATAGCCTCATATAGAAGATACATAAGTACTAAACATTAAAATTTTAAATGTTTTATTTTTTTATTTATTATTTATGTTTTATTTTTTCAATTATCTTATTTATTTAATTGTTTATAACTTTATGATAGATTTACAAATTTTGTATATGTTATTTACAAGTTTAATAGAATAGTGAATAATAATTAGTGAAGGGATTTGATGACTTATATAAGCACTCCATATCAAATAAAAAAGCTATGGTGGAATGAATTCAAGATAAGTTGTCTCAATATATTCATATATGAAATTAAAGTGAATATAATCAATTATTTTTTTCATTACAACGGGCATTCACTTGCGACAATATTGAAGAGTTAGAAAAAGGAGGATTTTTAAGAAAAAAATGTGGCGATCACATTCAACACATACAAAATTATGCGAAGATCAAGGGAAAAAGTCAAATTGCATCACCAAGAAGAATTGGAGCAAGATTTAGAATTTTTGAGAATCTGAGGAGAGCAGATGAAGAAGTCAACAGAATAAAATAAATCAAACTAATAATTCTGGAAAATCATCTGCGACGTATGTGGGAAACTCAATCAATATCGATGAACATAAATAAAGATTAGTAATGTTTTGCAAACACTATTTTTTGAATCTAATACAAACTATTTCATTATTTCTGACAGTATTTTTTTAGCCAAGGAAATGGAGACCGAACCATTATTTGTAGACACTTTCACGCGCACATTCAAAAAAAAAGACAAGATGTAGAGCAGGGAGAGAACTTTGTAATTTCAAAACTTTCAATTATTTATTGTCAATGTTAATATGAATGTTCATAATTTAGTTACAACAATAGTCTCATGATCCTATATATCTAATCAATATTATATGTGTTCCAATTATATTGCTAATGTAAATTTATTTATTTTTTCATGAGAATACATGATAGATATGATGAGCTAGTACAGGAAAATTCAGGTGCTAATGACAATAATGATGAATCTAAGACATCTATTGGTAATAATATGAGTTTATGGCTTAAGACGAGTGGTGGATCGAAAGAGAAAAGAATATTTAGACTGGATTTTTTGAGCAGAAATTGTAAAGCCAATGGTATATCTTCTTTTACTACCCCACCAACAGTAAAGGTAGAAATAAATCAATTGAATGAAGAGGTTTGTGTTGAACATTCAGAGATGAAGGGGTGTCGCCCCTTCATCTTTTGAAACGGAAGCTTCATCTACCGAAAGCT
>NW_027435007.1:0-2212 GCF_044706935.1 Curcuma longa
ACGCTACAGTTCTTACATTCATTCATACATTCACTATCATATATGGAAAAATTTAAAACTAAACTTTGCAGCGGAACTTAACTAACTATTAAAACAGAGTTCATATATGATAACGATAAAGATAAACTAACCTAGGTTGCATGGCAATTCTAGATTGTAAAGTACTAAACATGATAATTAAATCACCAAACATGATATTAAAGACATTGTTTAACATGCAAATATAAAAGTGTTGCATGGCCAAGGCTTGGTCAAGTCACCACCACACACATCTTCTCAGCCCTGTCCTGCTGCCTCCCATTTGTTCAGTACCTGTTAACTGGATCTGCAATATAAGAAAAGTATCTATAAGCATAAAGCTTAGTAAGTTCCTTTCCTACTCACAAAATCCATCGTTACATAAAACATAACCTTAAAGCATACAAGCATGTCAACATTTCCTAAACAGGCATAATCAATCATTTGACATTTACATCATATGCATGAAACATAGTAATCATTTTGCCTTTTTGAAAAATATTATCTTAATAGATAAACATAATCATCATCATCATCTTTGGGGATCCCTGGCTTGTACCCATTCATTTCTTTTGCGCGCATACATACCAAGTAGTACGAGGTAGCTAATCCCGACTACACGGTTACTAGGTCTTCTCAGATGTCCTTCAACCTAGGGGCAACTTTTGGAGCCCATCCCTTGGATCCCTTTCGGGTTCCGGTACAAGCCATTCATTTAAAGTAAAATACTTTTTATACTTTTCCTTTTCCATCATAGCATGAATGTTCCATAACATCTTTCTTTCATTCATAGTGAACATTCACGTCATACATATTAAATACCTTTGACATAAGATATCATATAATCCTATGTCTAGTAACATTGAACCCGAACTCGATCAACCTTAATCTTCCCTTCTAGGTAATCAAACATTCATAGGGTTCTTAAATCCTAATATATCATTCATTACGTTCAGCAAGTCAATTAAGCCCTATTCTCGGTTTGGTTGAACTTTCGAAACATGCTAGCATAAGATTTTAGCTTCATTAACCTCAAACCGACCAAATCAGAGAATCCATATCCCTGTAATTGATGTTCTGATCGATTTATGGCCTTTAATCGATCAGACGATCGATTCTGTTCGGTTACTCGTCACAGTGCCCTCTGTAATCGATCAACCGATCGATTACAGAGCGTAATCGATCCACTGATCGATTACAGAGGCTTAATCGATCGGTGGATCGATCAAAACCCGCGATTTCCGTTTCTCATTACAACGTGTAATCGATCGATTGATCGATTACACCCTCTGGTAATCGATCAACCGATCGATTACCAGGCGTTCTGTTTCTCGGCGATGAGTTCTGTCTATTAACTAGTTGTTTTCTCTAACCCTATAACCCTAGAGCATAGTTATTTCTAACAACAAGTTATCATGAATACCTAGTATTTACACTCTAAACATGCTTTAAACTTTTTAACGAAGAATCTATAAACAAAACAGCATTTTATCTACAGCAGTAAAGATTTTTAAACGAAGAACATATTAACCTGGCATGCTTTCTAGGAAAACTATCATCGTAACCATAAACATAGCATGAATTATCTACAGAAAACCATCTTCGTAGCCATTATACTGCAGGTGAGGGGAACTTACCTAGTTCTCGAAGTTCCTACGGTTTATACCAATCGACAAGGCCTCTTCCTCGCTAATCCTTCCAAGCAACGGGGACCTCCTCGGCACCTTCGGACAGGGCAGAGAACAGATCGGCGGCCAAAGGAGAAGAAGAGAGAGAGACGAAGGAAAAGCTATTCTGTGCGAGGGGAAGGGTTTATAAAGAGAAAAAGAGTCGGCAGTTACGAACCCATCATCCCACGTCCTAACCCCACTACTGCCTCTCCGTTTGGTTTAATGAAATTCCATGACCCTTTAGCTTTAACAAGCATTGCCCTCATCCTTTAACAAGAATACACTACTATCTCATATGGTTAACTTGGCTTGCTACATATTGGAGGTCCAAGGGTCAATCCCTGGCACCTCCACATTTCTTTTCTTTTTCTCTTTTCTTTTTATAGCAAAGCCTTCATAATTTAACCCATTAAAGAAACATTTTAGGCCATTCCTTTTTGCCTAAATATTTATTCCTTCTTATCATAAATCTAATCATATACATAAATATCCAGAAATTATCGAAGGAAATTTCGGGTATTACA
>NW_027435008.1:0-3123 GCF_044706935.1 Curcuma longa
ACTTGTTAGTTGTAGTTTGTTTCTTACTCAGTCTATTCCTGCTCCCTCCAGTTGATTCTTATATTATTCCTGCTGTTGTACTTTACATGCACTTCTTCCTGTACCTACTGAGTATTTAATGCTCACTACCCAGACCCTGGGGTTGCATTGATTTCTCCCCAGGTAGCAGATAGGTACTTGGAGCTTGGAGTTTCGGTCCACTACTACTGTCTCACATCCGGAGTGTCGTTGGTTGGTATAGTGGTATTTCTTTCGGTTATGATTTTGTATTCCTCGTTGGATTTGTGGTGTAGACATAGACTGTGTTGTGATGGATTTATACTTGTTATCGGATGTTCTTTGGATTTTGATGTCTCCGCTTAGTGTGTATTGCTTTTGTCGCATTATATTGATTAGTGTGCATGTGTTAGCTGTCGTGTGGCCGTGTAGGCCTATTTTTATAGCTGTTTGTGGTTGTGTGTATCGATTGGACAAGTAGTCCTATTCCAGCCGCCTGTGGCTGAGTATTTTTGCATGTATTCAGGGAAATTATCACAGTTACAGGGGAGATGCTGTCGAAATTTTTTTTCGGATGGCTTCCCGGGGCGTGACAATTTAGTGGTATCAGAGCAGGTAAGGTTCATTCGGATTTTCGTTGCATTTGAGTCGATTTTTCGGAGTCCGTCGGATTTATCGTCAGATTTGTCGGTGTTTCCGAGAGTCATCATCGCATTTGTAGGTTTATCTGATACCAATTGTTTGGTATCATAGCATATTAGGATAAACATTTAGTTTTAGGGTTTAAGTCTAGTTTTCGAGTTTGTTGTCTTGTGGGTATGTCTAGTTGGTTACCTGACCCGAGTTGTGAGATGGACAGACAGCGGCACGAACTCTCCAAGCAAGTTGTAAGTAAAGTTTCTAGCACAGTTATTTCTTGTTCTAGAAATTTATAGTAGTTGTATATAAACCAGGTGATATTATGGCTCCTGGAAATCGTGGACGTAGTCGACCAGCGAGACGACAAAAAGGGAAACGATCTACTGAATCTTTGAGTGAATCTCAGCAGAAGAAGGATAAGGATAAGAAATGTTATCGTTGCGGATCTGATAGTCATCGGATTTTAGATTGTCCATTGGATCACCCCGTTTGTTACTTTTGCAAATTGTCCGGGCATATGGCTAGAGAGTGTACCTTGAAGGCTCAGTTGGAGCCTACTGACGTTGTAGCTTCGGGAGGATATTCTACACAGCAGCGATCACAGAAGGCGCAGAGGATTCCATCAAGATTCAGAGCACCTAAACAACAACGATCTCTACCATCTTCAGGACAGATGCACCAGATAGTACCAGCAGCTCCCCAATCAAGGATCTATTATGTTATGATTCCGATGCAGCACCAGCCACTAACAACACCGACTTATTACAGTGTACCTTCTCATCATGTTCAGCAGACGATATCTGTAACCCAGAGTCAGTTACAGCCAGAGTGGAGACAGTTCACATCTCATTCAGCTACTCATCCTGTTAGCGCGGAGGTTGGTCGGGATTATGCCATTAACCGGGAGGAGGTACAGCGGGCCGACGGATCGGTCTTTCGGGGTATGGTTTAGTTTATGTTATAATTGTTGATACCTTGATAGATACGAATAGTTTATATTCATTTATGTCTAGATTATTTTTAGGAAGAGTTAGGCAAATTTCGATGATTAGGTCGTATAGTTTGGCAGTCTCTTTACCTTCGGGTAAAGTGCTGGCTACAGATCAGGAGATTAGGGGATACCCGTTGGATTTCGACGGTTATACTCTTACGGTGGATCTTCAAGTGCTGGATATGATGGAGTTTAGTAGTATTCTTGGTATAGTTTGGTTAGTCACTATCATGCTACGATGAGTCGTCGGGCTGAAGTGATTACCTTCCAACCTACGGAGCAAACCGCATAGGAATTCGTAGGTACTAGGAGTGAACAAATATCCATTATTTCAGCGATCTAGGCATAAAAAAAATGTTAAGACGTAGTTGCCGAAGTTATTTCCAGTTTCTGAAGCAAACAGAGAAGGATAGTGGTTCTCGTTCATCCAATGTATGGTTCTCGTTCATCCGATGTACGTATCATCCAAGAGCATCAGGAGGTGTTTCCGGACGAGCTTCTTGGCTTGCCGCCTCAGAGGCAGATCTAGTTCACGTGTGAGGTGATTTCAGGCACTGCACCAGTGTCTAAGGCTCCGTACCGGATGACTCCGAAGGAGTTAGAGGAACTGAAGATTCAGTTACAGGAGTTATTAGACCGGAGTTTCATTCATCTTAGTGTTTCACCATGTGGAGCCCTAGCCCTAGTTATCAGGAAGAAAGAGCTAAATCTCAGACAGAGACACTGGATGGAGTATTTGAAGGATTACGATTGTACGCTAATGTGGTCGCGGATGCGCTTAGTCAGAAATCTCGTGGGATTCTGGCTAGTCAGTTGGTTGCGGTTATTGATCTTGTCCGATAGTTTCAGAGTTGGGATTGACGGAGCATAGTCGGGCTCAGCAGGGTATTTTGGTTTCGATGGTTGATCAGTCAGCGTTAGTGAGAAGATTAAGTCGACATTGTCTAACGACCATCATTTTCGTTGTGAACAGCAGTAGGGTTTTATTGTGACGCAGATGAAATAATTTGTTTCGAGAACGACTTTGTGTTCCAGAGCAGTATTTGATTAAGGAGATGTTGTAGGAGGCATACCATTTGAGGTTGCGATACATCCGGTTGGTACTCGTACGTATCGGGACCTTAAGCAGTCATATAGGTTGAACGACAGAGATCAGTCCGGTTTCTTTCGGAGAGATCGATACCGAATGGAAATGGGGGTATATTACTACAGTGTTTCTACACTACAGTATGAATATAGTAAATTTGAGGACCAAATTTTTATTAGTGGGGGAGAATGTTGTAGGAGGCATACCATTTGAGGTTGCGATACATCCGGTTGGTACTCGTACGTATCGGGACCTTAAGCAGTCATATAGGTTAAACGACAGAGATCAGTCCGGTTTCTTTCGGAGAGATCGATATCGAATGGAAATGGGGGTATATTACTACAGTGTTTCTACACTACAGTATGAAGATAGTAAATTTGAGGACCAAATTTTTATTAGTGGGGGAGAA
>NW_027435009.1:0-1984 GCF_044706935.1 Curcuma longa
GTAACGACCCGACCTCTCATGCTTACTTGCAAGGCCGGATTCGTTACTATTATACATGCATAAACTACAGCGGAAGGCTTACTGGGGTGGCAAGAAAGTGTCTAAAACAAAAATTTCCTTGGAAACCTAAATTATTCCGTATTTAAGGGTTGAAACTGACACGGCCGTGCTGCTTAGCACGGCCTGCCCGTGTCGGGTTCTGGACGCACGGCACTTCCACGCCGAGAGGCCACCTGGCACGGCCGTGCTGTTCAGCACGGCCTGGCCGTGTCCGTCTCTGGACGCCGAAGGGCTGGCTGGCACGGCCGTGCTGTTTAGCACGGGCTGGCCGTGTCGCACTCTGGAAGTCGACGGTGTCCAACCAATTCACAGTAATATATGTCAACCTGCTCTAACATGCATCACAAAATATACTACTATGGCTAAACATAAATCTTGGCATAGCATGAAGGTTCTATAAGAAATTATCATAGTCTAAAACATGTTCGGAATTCATAAAGGGTTAACCACAAGGTCAAATTAGATCGTAGTTCCAGTTCCTTTAGCCCACACACATCTTTGCTTTTGCATTGATCTTCCAGCCTCCACCAGTTCATCAATCTCTTTTTCCCTTACCTTTATCTGCAGTATAGGGAAAAATAGAATCTGTAAGCTAAAAGCTTAGTAAGAAACATTCTACCTCACTAAAACATGTACGATGCAAATGATTTGAAAACATGCTTCTTGAAAACATATGTGAACAGGAATTACATAGCATGGCATCGCATAAAGCAATAACTGAAAACTGAACATAACATGTATCATAAAACTAAACATAACAAGGATCATACTGAGTATACAATATAGCATAAAACTGAGGCCTGAGCTAAATTATCTAAACTTAGCTATTCTTGTGCCTATATCGTGTTCACCTAACTGGTCTGTAAACCTGAAACCATATACATAGTAGGTGAAATTATTTATATCATGTTCTTGCTTTGGGCCCGGCACTGTACCGTGATATAAGCATGCTATGGGCGACTGCGGGAGCCCCTCCCGGGATGACTGAGGGAATCCAACCCTTACTAGGTTATCTGAACCTAGGGACCGACTGCGGGAGTCCAGCCCGGGATGACTGCGGGAATCCAACCCGTTGGATCAAAGATCCTGTACAGTGCCAAAAATGTATTTCTTTACTTGTTCGTATATCCTGTTTTCATAAGGGTTATCTGAACCCGTGCTAGGTTGTCTGAACCTAGAGGCTACTATGGGAGCCTACCCAATGGACCGTAGTCCCCTATAACTGAAGTAAGACTACGTAGCATGTCCTAAGGTGCTTAAAAGTGTCTAAGACATTTTATCGAACACATGGCGGGCGCGAAGGCGCATCCCAATATATGAACTCTTACAAAGCATGTTATCTAGCAACCGTAAAACAGAAAACCAAGCCCTATACTGCAGGTGAGGAGTTTCTTACCTGTTTCGCTAAATTTCCTTACGGTTTAACCTCTAGATTTTCCGGAAACGAGAGCCGTTCGACGATTTGCTTGCGTCGATGTGTTCCTCTCGCGGAGACGAGTGCTCTCGTACTGAAATCTTCGTCGGAGGGTGTTCCGTTGGCCTTGGTGTTCCCTTGGTGTTCGGCGTGAAGAGAAGCGGAGGGAGAGAGGGCGTCGGCGTGTGGGAAGAGGAGGAGGTTTTCGTGATTAAAATAATCCCTAACTTCTCACTTAAGTTGCCTATTTATATTAAGTGGTAAATAGGGCCCAACTCAACTATAAGTATATTCGAACCCCTTCTCTTCCAGCGGCCGCTGCTGGCACAACTGGTTCCCTCTATTCTGCTTAAGTCATAGGTCTCGGGTTCAATTCCCCCGCAGACCACTTAAGCGACTTATTTCTTTTTGCTACTTCCGATACTCTAAAAATTCCATAAAAATATGCATAAATTCCAGAAAATTCATATCATATTTCTAGAATTAAATTGAGAATTTTCGGGCGTTACA
>NW_027435010.1:0-1202 GCF_044706935.1 Curcuma longa
GAGTTGTAAAGGTTTCTCCGCCTTCGAGGTTTTCGAGAAGGAGAAGATTCATAGTGCATCGGGTGTGTGCGCACGTGTGGATCCTTGGATTAGTCACCTCTGCGGAGGTGGAGACCAAGTAAACAAACCGGGTTAGCGTTGATCTCTCTCTTTCTCTTTTATATTTTTGCTTCTGCTAATCTCTGTGCAGAGAAAGAACAAGAAAAGTCGAGAAACGCTATTCACCCCCCTCAGCGAACCAACCGATCCTAACATAGCATTTTTCGGCTTTCTCTGCAAATTTATTAGCGGAAGCAAAAAGATAAAGATAAATTGCAAATAACCAAACGCTAACCCGGTCGATTTACTTGGTATCCACCTCTACAAGGTGACTAATCCAAGGATCCACCACACACAGCCGACGATTCCACTCTGAGAAAAACTCTCCTTTTTGAATCACACTTTGAAGGCGGAGAAACCCTCACAATACGGTGTCTTCCTCGTACAAGATCTTTAATGAAGTATGAGAGGAAGAAAAGAGCTTTTAAAGATGTCAGAGAGCAATGAATAAGATGAAAGAATGATTAATTTTTCTCTGCGGCATTGACTGCTTTTTTTATAAATTTCTTCAGTGCACCAGCGACTGCTCCTAAGGCCAGTCAACTGATGGGCTTCAACGGGAATTAAATATGCATTTAATTCGCCAGTTGTCACCCCAACGGCAGTATATCAGTCGACTGCTCCACGGCCAGTCGACTACTCCAGTCGACTGTCAACTCGACTGATTTTTCTATTCTTGTCTGTGTGTGCTCTGGATCAACCCCAGTCGACTGCTGGCAGGGCCAGTCGACTGCCATAGCTGAAAACTTCCCTTTTCAGCTTCTCTTCACCCCTTAGCCTTGATGCAAGCCTTCAAACGTCTTCCACAAGCCTCGTGCTCTTCCTTGCACTAGCTTGAGACATTTCCCTCGACTTCATCATGCTAAGACATCCTTGCCAAGAGGCCGCGCCTCCGGGACTTCATCCTTGCCAAGAGGCCGCGCCTCCGGGACTTCATCCTTGCCAAGAGACCGCGCCTCCGGGACTTCACCAATTGCCCAAGACTCCATTCTTGGGCTTTCCTGTGAACTCAAATCACACATGTTAGATAACAACACATTGCCTAACTTAAACCCATTTTAGCCAAACATTAAAATCCAATCACTTGGGGCACGATTGCACCA
>NW_027435011.1:0-2833 GCF_044706935.1 Curcuma longa
TGTTAGTGCAGGAAGCACTAGCAGGTCAAACCTATGTTTTGATTATGGAACTAGGATCAAGTTAAGTATGTGGTTTGACTAACCAGGTTGAAATGAGTTTACAGAGAACAGGTTAAGTCCTAGTGTGGCTAGGCAAGAAGACTTGGCAGAGTCAACGTGCACCAGGCAAGATCTGGACTTGGGTCAGGAGGACCAAGTTGCAGAAGGCTGGACTTGGGTCAGGAGGACAAGTTGCAGCAGAAGGCTGGACTGATCAGGAGGATCAGTTGCAGTTAAAGTCCTGGGGGGCAAAGACAGAGCCGAGCACAAGTCCAACAAGTCAGGAGGACTTGGTTGGCATCAGGTAAATTCTCCCGAGTGGAGTGGGTGAAGACGCGTTCCTACGAGGAACAGTAGGCGCCGGTCTAACCCAGGATCTCACCGGAGATCCGAAGTTAAGACTCGGAGTTGGTTCAGCGAACCGACTCAATATCTGTTATACATGTTATGCTAACCTTTTTGCAGGAAGAAAAACCGACCAAAACAGGCCGAAAAACTGATTTTCGGGCCTGGAGTCGACCCAGATGGGTTCTGGAGTCGACTCCAGCCGAATCAGCCGAAGGTCAAGGTCTGCGCGTCGGGATTTCTGCTCAGTCGGACTGGAGTCGACCCAAAGTGCAATCGGAGTCGACCCAGAGTCAAGATTTGATCGTCTCCGCCGCCAACGAAGCTAGAGTCGACCCAGAGTGCAATCCGAGTCGACCCAGGCGAGATAGACGTTAAAAGAGATGAAGTTTTATCTGCCACCTCGGCTGGAGTCGACCCAGATGGCGATCTGAGTCGACCCAGGCCTGCTATATAAGGCAGTCGCGAGCAGCAGCCGAAGCACACCTTTTTCTCGCTCTCATACGCCTTCCCCGCGACCTCTGAGCTTCCAATCTTCGACGTCGGTGCCGAGCCTGCTCCAAGCTACTTCAACGAACACCGAGACGCCGAATTCACACTCCGGGGAGCGCAAAAACTTGGTAACAAAAGCTGTATTTACATTCCGATAATTTGCCTTGTAATCGAGATTTTTGTAACCGTTTTTCGATATACTTGCTGCCGTAAGGAGCAAGTATCTTAGTGGATTGCCCAAAGTAAACGGTCAAGGACCGTGGGCCTTGGAGTAGCAGCGTTGCGCTGTGAACCAAGTAAAAACAAAACCGAGTCATTTACTTTTTATGCAATTAATTATCGCTTTAACTATTATTAAGAAATCGCTTCCGTTTTCGTACTCGGGTTTTATCGAAAAATCGAAAAGCGTGCAAACACGCTATTCACCCCCCTCTAGCGTGTTTCCGATCCTACAATTGGTATCAGAGCGGGGGTTCTTGAAAACAGTGCAACCACTGATTCAAGAGGAAAACCACTCTCCTGCGAGCTTTGGGACAACGCGACAATGAGAAAAATCGAAGCAGACGCAAAAGCCACCCAAACGCTCCAGTGTGGACTCACAAAAGAAGAACTTAACCGGGTCGGACCAATCAACAGTGCCAAAGAGCTGTGGAACAAGCTAATCGAACTTCACGAAGGCACTTCCGACACCAAGGTAAGCAAAAGAGATTTATTTATTAATAAATTGTATAATATAAAAATGTTAGAAGGAGAATCGGCGAGCGGTCTGTGTAATCGACCAACGAGTCTGTGTAATCGATCGCCCGATCGATTACACGCTTTAAAGAGAAGCGGAATCCGCGACTCTTAATCGATCACCCGATCGATTAAGAGGCTGTAATCGATCGGCTGATCGATTACGAGGCTGTAATCGATCGGTTGATCGATTACCAAGCCTACTGTGGACACCGAAATGAGAAAATCGATCTTCTGATCGATTAGGCTTTCGTAATCGATCGGTTGATCGATTACCGAGGCTACGGTGATGAAAATTATGAACAGAATCGACCCGTGGATCGATTTAAGTCTATCAATTGATCTTCTGATCGATTATAGGGATATAATCTCCTGATTGGGTCGGTTTAAGGTGAATGAAGCTTAGTGAAGCTAAATGTATGAAGGAAGTGCAACCGAACATTCATACTATGATGGAAAAGGAAAGTATAAAAAGTATTTTACTTTGAATGAATGGCTTGTACCGGAACCCGAAAGGGATTCCAGGGATGGGCTCCAAAAGTTGCCCCTAGGTCGAAGGACATCTGAGAAGACCTAGTAAACCGTGTAGTCGGGATTAGCTACCTCGTACTACTTGGTATGTGCGCGCAAAAGAAATGAATGGGTACAAGCCAGGGATCCCCAAAGATGTTGATGATTATGTTTAAATGTTTTCAAAAAGGAAATGAATTTCATGTTCATGATATGATGTGATTAACCAATGATTGAAGATGCATGTTTAGGAAATATGCTTTTATGCTTTAATGTTATGTTGTTATGTAACGATGGATTTTGTGAGTAGGAAAGGAACTTACTAAGCTTTATGCTTATAGATGCTTTCCTTATCTTGCAGATCCAGTTAGCAGGTACTGAGCAAATGGGAGGCAGCAGGACAGGGCGGTGAAGATGTGTGTAGTAGTGACTTGATAAAGCCTTGGCCATGCAAACCTTTGTATATTTGCATGTTATGTTGAACAATGTTTAATTATCCTGTTTAATTATCATGTGTAGGATTATATAACCTAGGATTGCCATGTAACCTAGGTTAGTTTTAATTGTCATTTTGTATTTCACTGTTTATTGCACTGCTATCGGATATGAAACTGTTTTAAATTATTAATAGTTTCCGCTGCATGTTTAGTTAAGTTTAGTTTTATATATGATAGTAGTTGAATGAAATGAATGAAAGTAAGAAACTGTAGCG
>NW_027435012.1:0-2293 GCF_044706935.1 Curcuma longa
GCTTCCAAATGGATTCAAAAGTTGATTGACAACCAGCTGAGGGGATTTGAAGGAGAAGAGGAGGATTGGATGATTTTATCAGTTTCTGCTTTCTTATTTCTACATTTCATTTTGATTTCTGATCACTATTTTGTTTCAACATTCCATTTCTGAACTATGCTAGAATCAAACTTTGTGAATTTGATTATTAGTTTAATGCTTAGATTACGTTTTGATTTTGATTTGTTTTAGAGCTTCATTAGCTTGGTTTTAACTCCCTCGAATGCATCTGAAACTCTGAAATTTAAGATAATAGCACTGTTCCGTGCCATTTAGACTTCATGTATCAGTTTGCTTGGTAGATTGGTTTGAGTAGGGATTGCATTGCTAGCTAAATTGCTTTGTTTGCATTTCATGTTTTAATGGTATGTTTTATGGTCTTGATGATAGGTTTAGCTTGTTTTAGGGTTTCATTTTTTTAGCATTTTCACTTACATGTTGATTTTCATTTATATTTCATTCCAAAAACCCCCATTTTTATAGAAAACCTCAAAAAGAACGACACACCCAAGCTCGAATTTAAGAAATTGTCTACTAGTCCTTGAAAAAATACGACTCGAGGCCCCTATACTTGATTTACTTATATTTATCGTGGGTTTTCGGTAAATTTATAAATTCTAATTTGCAACCCTACTCGTGACACATTACAAATCTAGGGTTGTCACCTGACTCCTGGAACAAGAAGGAGAAAGCAGACGCTATAACGAATGGAAAGGCGGAATTCCATCTGCTGATCGTCCTCCCCGAACAAGATATCAATCGTATCGGGAAGTATGACTCGGCAAAGGAACTTTGGGAAAAATTCCTAGAATTGCACGAAGGCACCTCGGAGGCAAAACTGACGCGACGAGATATCCTTCGAAGCCGACTGACCAATCTCCGAATGGAAGACGGAGAATCAGTTGCAAAATTACACGCCAAGGTAAAAGAATTAATCACAAGCCTCGAAAATCTCGGAGAAAAGGTGACCAATCGCGATGCTCAAAGGTACGCCCTAAACACATTCTCGAGAACTCCGGAATGGACCTCGGTAATCGACGCGTACTATATTTCAAAAGATTTAGAGGTGAGTACATTAGAACAATTATTTTCTACATTAGAACTTCATGAATCTCGATGTGTAAAAAAGAACAAGAAAACATACAACGTCGCACTAAATACAAGGAAGATCCAACTCGACAAAGAATCTTCAATGGACGATGAAGAAACAGCTTTAACGGTAAGAAACTTGTCTAAATTTATTAAAGCAAATCGTTCTAAAAAGGTGCAAAGAAATAAGAAACGCACGGTCTGATGCTACAACTATAACGAGGAGGGTCATCTGAAAGATCAGTGCCCCAAACTCAAGCATCAGCCCAAGAAGAAGAAGGCACTAAAAGCCACCTGGGATGAGACCTCATCGGACGAATTGGAAGCTAAAGAGTACATCGGACTTGCGCTAATGGTAAGTCACCAAGAAGAAGTGTTAGGATCGGTTGGTTCGCTAGAGGGGGGTGAATAGCGTTTTTCGATTCTTCTTGATTGTTTCTCTGCAAGAGTGTTAGCGGAAGCAAAATATAAAAGAGAAAACAATAGATCAACGCTAACCCGGTTTGTTTACTTGGTATCCACCTCCGCAGAGGTGACTAATCCAAGGATCCACACGCACGCACACACCCGATGCACTATGAATCTTCTCCTTCTCGAAAACCTCGAAGGCGGAGAAACCTTTACAACTCTTTCGATCTCCTCAAAATGATATAAAAGAATGTTCAGGAGGAGAGGAAGAAAGCACAGAATCATAGAACAACATGTTCTCAAAAGAAGCGAGAAAGAATAAAAGAATGACAGAAATCTTGAGTTGATCTCGAGCAGGCTTCTTTTATAATTCTTCGGTCATCAGTCGACTGCTGGCAGGGCCAGTCGACTGATGGCTTCAATCGGCAATAAAATCTCACATTAAAGCGCATTAAATGCTTGCCAATCTTCGCCAACGTTCAAATAGCAGTCGACTGTTCCAAGACCAGTCGACTGGGATCAGTCGACTCACCATACGCCAGTCGACTGCCCAGTCGACTCCTGTCTTCCTCTAGCTCGACTGATTTTTCTGTGTGTGTCTGATTTATGAGCAGTCGACTGCTGGCAGGGCCAGTCCACTGGTGAAGCTGAGGTCATTCAGCTTGACCTAGACCTCGGCCTTCAAACACCTCCCATAGCCTCGTGCCTTCCCTGGATGCTCCATCATCCTTGCACTAGCCTGAGATGCTTCCATCAG
>NW_027435013.1:0-1263 GCF_044706935.1 Curcuma longa
TGTTGGGAAACACTAGGAAATCCGTTCCGGTGAATTCTTGCAGAACAAAATTTTTTTCTGGAAACGGATTTAAGTTGCCCTCATAGTTAATCAAACCAAGGTTTGATCAACGCATTAAGATCATTGGGCTCTTGTGTTTGGTTTACAGGATCCAAGATAAAAAGAATAATTTAATTATAGCGGAAACATTAAATTATACCTTTTCTTCGGGATGCCTAGAGGAAGAAGATAACCTCTTGATCTTCTGCTGTATGTCCTCTCCTCTTCTCGAACGTTGTGTGGGCAACGGTCCTTTCGAGAATACTCCACCAAAACTCTTCTCTTCAATGGCAAATAATCAAGCAATCAAGCCTTCCTTTCCTCCTTCCTTTCTTCTCCTTCCTTCTTGTTCTTGGCCGCCGGCCTCAAGAGGATGAAGCCACCAAGGGAGCGCCGGCCTAAAGGAATTAGAAGAGGAGAATGAAGCCCTAGAGGGCGCCGGCCCTAAAGAGAAGAAGAGGGAGATGTGGGCGGCGGGAGAAAGGGAAAGGAGAGGGTTGTTGCCGCCGGCTTCAAGGAGAGGAAACAAAATAGATTGATTGTTTAAAGCCTCCTCTAAACCCCTTTTTATATAGCCAAGCCATCATGGAAATTTAAGAAAGATTCTAATAAATTTTCTTATCCAGATTCAGTTAGAAAAGTTCTAATAGAATCTTTAAGAAAAAATTTATTAGAAACAATCTAATAAACTTATCTTATCTAGATTTATTTTAGAAATAAATCTCTTATAAGATTTTTATTAGAAAGATTCTAACAATCTTATCTTATCTAGATTTATTTAGAAATAAATCAACAAAATTAATTCACAAAATTTTATAATAAAATTTTGTACGAGAAGAGATGAAATTTCTTAGCGGAAATTCTTATAAAAAATTTCTTTCTTATCCGAATTTTTCCCGAAAAAATTCTAAATAAAATTCCAGAAATTTTCTTTTATAAATAGAATTTCCTATCCGAAATTTCTCACAGAATTATTTTCAGAATTCTTTCAGAATTCATCCGGAGGTCTTCCAAGGTCTTCTGAGGTCTTCAAGAATTCTTCCGAAGGTCTCCGAGAGGTCTTCAAGAATTCTTCCGAAGGTCTCCATGAATTCTTCCTTAGGTGGATTCGAGGATTTCCAGAGGCTACAGTAGGGACCTCGAGGAGAAATTGGTTTTGGCCTCCGATGGACTTAAGCTTCCCATGTTCCTTCTGAACACACAGCTTAAGTTAATTAAATGAGT
>NW_027435014.1:0-2928 GCF_044706935.1 Curcuma longa
TATATGAATGACTTACAATCCATCCAAAATAAAATGCATCCTAATTATATATAAATATATATACGATGAACGACTCACAATCAATCGGATATATATATATATATATATATATATATATATATATAGGGTGAGCATTCTACAATCCACCCAATACGAGGTGCATTGTAAATATGTATAAAGTGTTAATAACCTGTAATCCCCTTAGTAAAGATGTATTGTATGTACATGAGATGAACGACCAGTAATCCATCCAATACGAAATACATCACGTGTATGCGCATATACACATATAGGATAAACAACCTACAATCCATCCGAATGCATCTCACATAGAATAAAGTGAATGACCTACAATCCACCTAGTAAGAGAGATATCTTATATAAAATAGCTGAAGAAAAACCCAAGGGCTCTTAAGCGCGGAGCCAATACTTTATGATATGAGTAATTTATTTTGTTTACTTATTTCAACATAATGAGTCATGCAAATCTTTCGGAGCATGGAGTTGAAGCTTTATAACATAGGTGTGGCATTATTATCTTGTTAATTTTAATATCAATGTTAATGCAACCCCTATTTTAGCATGCGGTCAATGTTTTTTATAACTTAAGTAATTAATTATTTATTAATTTAATATAATACATCATAGCATTGAGTCAAAACTCTATGTTACAAGTAATCATGTAGCTAGGAGACAGTCAACTCTTAGGGTAGTTCATACTCTTTTATAAAATTGCTATTGATTTTCATGCTCTTTAATCTTTATTTCATTTAATTATTTTTGTTATAAATAAATTCTAAGAAGTAAGGATGAGGGATGGATGAGTAGCAATAAGATCAAACAAGGACAAGTAATGTGAAGGCAAATGAGATCATATAAGGAATTATTTTTTCAAACACTTTATCATTAAATCTACTTTAACATAATTAATCATGCACAAGGTATTTAAAATGAAACAAGCATGAAGACCCACTTGATTGAAAATTCAAATTACCCTAGTTCGCTTGAGGGAACTCTACATTCCTAATAAATTTAATCATCAATAGGTGGTGGCACAACTCATTGCATTGATCAAGCATCATCAATCATGGATCCAATGTTATATTCAATGTTCTTTCACCTACTTATCGCTGTTGGCATACCAAACTACCATTTTGTCCAAGATCTTGTTGAACCAAATTGCTAGGAGGAAGCTAGTGTTGTTTATCTCGATGGGCAGGCGAAGTTGCTAGAGGGGGAGAGCCATGAGGTGGGTTAGTTGAGAGGAATGAGGGAGGATCCCAAGCTAACATTACGGTATCTTTGAGCGCAGGAGAAACTATAAGATATCATCAAAAAGAGATGATAGAGATAGTTATCACCACATGACATGGTTAAATCAAAAGTTAAGAGGTGCTAGACAACAAGTCAAAGTAGAGCTCGAGTCAAGTCAAATCGAGTTCAAGTTAGCTCAGATCAAGCCCAAGTCAGGTCAATCAAAGCTCCGACCAAATCAGTCTCTATTTAAGGTAATCAGTTACAGCATCAAAGCAAATAATTCAATTATTTTCTACTCGCCTTACTGTTTATTTTTTCCTTTTATTTTCTTCATCTTTTCTCCAAGGTCTAACTTGAGCATGGAGGGGCTTTACAAGGTTTGCCTTGACCCCCTTCTAACATCTTCCTTGAGTTTTTCCAAACCTCTTGTAACACCCGCAATTTCCCTACGATAATTCCTAGATATTTATGAATGATAGCCTAGTCAGGAACTTATACTAAAGGATTGGAACTCTAAATAGACCGAAGGTAGGGTAAGTCTTAATGGGTCTATAGGTTAATGTTTATGTGGGCTTTGTCAAAAGGAAAAAAAAGAGAAAAGAAAAAGAAAGAAAAAGAAGAGGTGCCAAGGATTTGAACCTTGGACCTCATGCAAGGTGGCAAACCCAAATGAGACATGAGTTAGCCATGAGTGCTAACAAGTAATTGATAAGGAAATGAGAAAGGAAATGTTAGTTGTAGGTTATGTTAAGCCATGGGAAAGGAATAGGCGTTGAAAGATGGGAAGAGGTGCAAGTGAACGTTAAGGGTGGGTTATTACACCTTAATGCCCTTTAATGTGGTAGTAAATGTACACTACTACGTTACTTACCTTACCTAGGGCTATAAGTAAAGGTCTGCACCGAGAGATGGTTTTGGCCGAGGGTCTGAGTTTCTGGAGGCTCCTTCACGCAGGGCTTTCATTCTTCTTAATTAACAGAGGTTGATCTTTCTGTTTAGCATCAACACGGTAAGTCTTCTCTCACTGCAGCATAATAGCTATCGTTTGTAGATATGCAATATGTATGGTTTATGTTGTATGCAATGTTATTGTTCTGTGTTCGATTCGTAGTTTAACTTGTATTAATCTTATGCTACGAATAAGTTAGGGTTTTACAGCATGTTTACGGTTAAAAACTAAGGTTGTATCTGTTCTGCAAATTAGAGGTTATAAGGTGTTAATCGATCACCAGATCGATTAGAAACACTTGTAATCGATCACTGGATCGATTACAATGGGGCTTAATCGATCGTCCGATCGATTATTAGGTTTAAAGAGGAGAAAAGTTACGTGAAATGATCGATTACTGGATCGATTAAGCGAGTGTAATCGATCACCTGATCGATTACCAAGACGAGATACGACCTTTAATCGATCACCTGATCAATTAAAGGGAACCGTAATCGATCACCTGATCGATTACGGAGGCTTCTGTGGAAAAAAAAATTTATGGGTTCTAATCGATCGTCCGATCGATTCCAATGACACCTAATCGATCATCTGATCGATTAAGGCCTCTATGTTGGTCGGTTCATGTAGTTAAACCCTATGTTTCATGTTTACAAGGTTAACCAGACTTAGATTAGGGTTTAAATGTTATGTTAAACCAATGACAACGAAGATTATTGTTA
>NW_027435015.1:0-12502 GCF_044706935.1 Curcuma longa
AAAACCAAACTAAAGCATATGAACAGGTATCAGGTAGTATCAACTCAATAGGTGTCAGATAAGCAACATGGCAAGTATCAGGTGATCTCGAGATAATGACAAACTGATATCCATAATGTGCATAAGTATCTAATCCTATCAGATAACAACAATAACTGGCATAAAACAGATCAAGGTATCAAGAGATATAAATATGAACAGAAGCATGCATACCGATAGCTAGCAATTTACACATATC
The DNA here is from genome assembly GCF_044706935.1 of Curcuma longa. Taxonomy (NCBI): domain Eukaryota; kingdom Viridiplantae; phylum Streptophyta; class Magnoliopsida; order Zingiberales; family Zingiberaceae; genus Curcuma; species Curcuma longa. Next base: position 239 of record NW_027435015.1, read on the forward strand.
ATAAAGACCTATCTATGAGGATAAGTCAAGGTACGCACCTTCAGATTGGTTGGGTGTAACAATAAGAACCTCCGATAAAACCCCGCAACCGATCAAATCAACCAATCAATATCCTGAATAAATGGGCATACATATATATTTAGCCAAATACTTCTAACCACCAAATCTATCCGGAGTTAGAAATCTAAAATCCCAAACAATTGAATGAATCGCGTAATCAATTTGATCCATGCCATGTATAAACCTCAATCCTAAAAATAAAAGCCAATGCTGAGTTTTACCTACTGCTGCCTTAACCCTCCTTGCTGCCAACACCAAACCAACAGCCCCAACTCGATCAACTTCCTCTTCTTCTCGAACTGAGCTTCCTTAACCTCGCAAATCACCACAATCTGTCGATTCACTGCTCAATACACACAAACACCAGAAAATACAACCTAAGCAACCCATTGAATCAAAAGTTCCTCACCGATACAGAATGTTCACCGTGGCTTCTCCGACATCCTAGCAACCGAAGAAAAAACAAGCAGTAGCCGGCCAACCCCAATCACTGCTCCGATTCTAGATCCAGGTCCAGCTCTTCGCCAGTACCTGATCAGCCAACGAACCCATCGGTGAAGAAAAGCAAGAAATCGATCAAAAGAAAGCATGAATCGGCCGAAGGAGTCGGCACTCACCGGAACAACCAAGAGAGCTACCGACCCCAAGCTTCTGCAGAAAAGAAGAAGAAGGTGCGGCGTCGTTGTTCATCCAGCGGCGCTCAGCCAGCTAGCCGAAGGCGACAGCTCCGGTGGTCGGCAAAAACTGCTAGATCTCACCCAACAGCTGTAATGGAGGTGGTGCTGGCCGGCGGATCGCTTCGTCTCCGACTCCGAAAAGCTGCCCTCCGGCTCGGAAAGCTACAAGAGGAGCCCACGGTCGGATGGTGAGGTGCGGCGGCGCTAGGAAGCTCGCGATCGAGATATAGGCAGAGAGCTCGGCGGCTGCGGTAGCTCGCGGAAAGGAAGGTCTCGACGGCTTCCCCTGCACTCGCGAGGAATGGATCGACGAGGCTGCGATCCGGCGCGTCGTTGGCGGCGGTGGAATGAAAGGAGGCGGCGACGGCGTGAAGGAGGGCTCGCGATCGAAGAAATCGTGCGGCGTCGGGTCGGCGGCAGCAACGAGCTCGCGGAGGAGGAGAAGGCGCGATCGCGATTGGGATCGGGCGGAAGACGCGAGGAGAGGTATTCTTATAGGGTGGGTTTGGCTTAATGGGTAGGGTAGGATCCAATATCCAATAAACCAATAACCAATTAGACTTATTTACAAATAAGCCCAAAAACTTTGGTATTTTACAGAGACCTCTTTCAGTCTCTAGTAAAAATGTCTCCTACAACTTTTGCCTTGCTGTTATGACATGCACAGACGTATACGTGAAAGAAGCCCAAGCTATGAGGAAGAAAGAGGTCTTGATGTCGACTTTCATATCATCTCGGTCTAAGCGCAATGCTCCTCCACTGTTGGGTTGCAAAGGTGTAAACATAGTCCCACATCTAAAACACATGAAAAAGATCATGGGTTTAAAAGGATGGAAGATATCTCCATTGGCATGAGGCCTTTTGGGGAGAGCCCAAGAACAAAACCATGAGGGCTTAGGCCCAAAGTGGACAATATCATGTCATTGTGGAGATGTGAACCTCCTTTAGACCCTGCAATTGGTATCAGAGCGAGACCGCTCTTCACCGGACTAACCGCCGGATGAGCCATGATCTGGATCTAACCATGTGGGTTGAACCTTAAAACAAAGGAAGTGGGGGCTCCCGTGTTTGAATCAAGAGGACCAGACACCGGGCAGGAAGTCCTAGTAGGTCGGGTAGACCGAGGGGCAGGAAGTCCTGGTTGCGGCTGGGCAGGAAGTCCTAATAGGTCAGGGTGGACCGAGGGGCAGGAAGTCCTGGTTGCGGCTGGGCATGAAGTCCTAGTAGGTCAGGGTGGACCGAGGGGCAGGAAGTCCTGGTTGCGGCTGGGCATGAAGTCCTAGTAGGTCAAGGTGGACCGAGGGACAGGAAGTCCTGGTGGGTCAAGGATTCAGATATCAAACGGAGGCTTTCCGTTTGAGGGGGGGCCTGTGGTCCTTTGTTTGAGGGGGGATTGTTGGGTTGCAAAGGTACAAACATAGTCTCACATCTAAAACACATGGAAAAGATCATGGGTTTAAAAGGATGGAAGATATCTCCATTGGCATGAGGCCTTTTGGGGAGAGCCCAAGAACAAAACCATGAGGGCTTAGGCCCAAAGTGGACAATATCATGTCATTGTGGAGATGTGGACATCCTTTAGACCCTACATCCACTTCCCCTTTAAGATAAAGAGTCATTCACGCCACATCAGTTTGTCTTGGCTTGAACAGGTGGATTAGATATTAAAACTATGGAGGCGGTTCCAACTCTAGATCATTCCAGTAGGATGAACGATGAAAGATAACGGTACTATGCTTTTCATAATTCTCAGATACATTTCACCCATAAGTGCTGATAGTATGCTCGAGAACTCCATCAAATAATGGAGGAGTGTTTACCTTCTCAAAGAGCACCTCTGAGACTAGATTGGCAATCGCTTATCCGTTACATTTAGGGGCGAAAATTCAGAATGCCAAATCAATCACTGAAGGGCATCACCGTACTGCCAAACCAATCAACGAAGAGATACACCCCCCGAAGGAGATCTCAATCTTGGGAGTCAGCTCAGCATCACCGAACAATCGATATCAGTGATGTCAGAAGAAGTCCCCCATGCCAAGGAGATATCAACATGATCTCAGGAATTCAACTGATGGAGATTCCAATCGAGCCCGAAAAATCCATGGTCGAAGACTCAAAAAAAGTATGGGATCGGAGCTAAATCTCGAGCAGAGACAGATCCCTCGATCAACTTTAGTCCTTAGGACCTGGATGAGATTACCACTCCGTATGAGGATGCCCTAGTAATATGAGCTATCATAACAAATTACAATGTCACAAGAGTCTTCATCGACACCGAGAGCTCGGTGAATATATTTTTTAAAATGGTCTCGATCAGATGCAGATAGACAGACATGAATTATGACTCATCTCCACAGCATTGTTTGAATTCATTAGAGATGAAGTGGAACTATTGGGATAAATCAACCTCTCATTATCCTTAGGAGAAGTGCCCTTAAGACATACTCAAACTACAATTTTCATAGTAGTCGATGTCCCTTCGGATTACAATATCATCTTAGGGTGTCCTACCTTAAGCTCATTCAGCGTCGTTACTTCCACCTGTCATTAGAAGATGAAGTTCTAAATAGATGATCAACTGGGCGAAGTCAGAGGTGATCAAACAGTCACAAGGAAGTGCTACGTGGAGGTGGTATGGATGAAATCATGAAAAAGTTAGAAGATCCAAAGAGCCAAGGTACAACTCGTCAATAATATCCCTCCACCTCAGTATGCTGAGGGACATGAAGAAATATCGATCATACCTGAGCAGCCAAACCAAACCACTAGGGTTGCATATGATCTTTATCCCAAACTGAAGCAAAAGGTCATTACATGTCTCTCTCACAATCAGGATATCTTTGCATGGGCAGCTAAGAAGGTCACGGGGATATCACCTGTGATCATAAAACACCAACTCAACATTGACCTAAAAGCTAGTCGATTCAACAGAAGAAGTGACATTTCAATTCTGAAAAAAATAAAATAAATAGAGTTGAAATTGATAAACTCAAGGAAGCCGGGCATATACGGAAGTCCAATTCCTGACTTAGTTAGCGAATGTGGTGGTAGTCCCTAAGCTGGGGGAAAAATGAAGGATCTATGTGGACTTTAGATATCTCAACAAAGTTTGCCCAAAGGATTATTACCCTCTTTTCAAATCGACCAACTGGTGGACTCGACCTCTGGCTATGAACTCATATGCATGTTGGATGCATATCAATGTTGGGTCTAAAAGGATGTCCATATCTCCACAATGGCATGATATTGTCCACTTTGGGCCTAAGCCCTCATGGTTTTGTTCTTGGACTCTCCCCAAAAGGCCTCATTCCAATGGAGATATCCTCCATCCTTTTAAACCCATGATCTTTCCCATGTGTTTTAGATGTGGGATTATGTGTTGCACCTTTGCAACCCAACAATCCCCCCCTCAAACAAAGGACCACAGGCCCCCCTCAAACGGAAAGCCTCCGTTTGATGTCTAAATCTTTGACCCACCAAGACTTCCTGCCCCTCGGTCCACCCTGACCTACTAGGACTTCCTGCCCCTCGGTCCACCCGACCTACTAGGATTTCCTGCCCAGCCGCAACCAGGACTTCCTGCCCCTCGGTCCACCCTGACCTACTAGGACTTCCTGCCCAGCCGCAACCAGGACTTCATGCCCCTCGGTCCACTCGACCTACTAGGACTTCCTGCCCGGTGTCTGGTCCTCTTGATTCAGACACGGGATCACCCACTTCCTTTGTTTAAGGTTCAACCCACATGGTTAGATCCGGATCATGGCTCATCCGGCGGTTAGTCCGGTGAAGAGCGGCCTCGCTCTGATACCAATTGTTGGGTCTAAAAGGATGTTCATATCTCCACAATGGCATGATATTGTCCACTTTGGGCCTAAGCCCTCATGGTTTTGTTCTTGGGCTCTCCCCAAAAGGCCTCATTCCAATGGAGATATCCTCCATCCTTTTAAACCCATGACCTTTCCCATGTGTTTTAGATGTGGGACTATGTGTTGCACCTTTGCAACCCAACAATCAAGGCTACCACCAAATCCCCTTGACAGTTGAAGATTAAGAAAATATTTTTTGATCACCTCTAATGGAACCTTTTGTTATACTATTATGCCCTTTGGATTAAAGAATGCAAAGGCAACCTATCAACGGTTGATGGATCGAGTGTTTAAGCACCAAACATGCAGGACTATGGAGGTCTATGTAGATGACATCCTAATCAAGAGTACTCGAGCCGAGGACTTGATTGTTGATATCAATGAAACCTATGGTATATAATGCCAGTTTGGCCTTAAGCTAAATCCGAATAAATGTCTATTCAGAGTCAAGAGTGGTCGTTTCCTAAGTTATATTATGACTAAATGAGGAATTGAAGCTAATCTCAATAAAGTCCAAGCACGATAAATTATCCTCTCTCTCTAGAACCTTACAGAGACTCATCAATCAAATAATTTCACTCTCCTGATTCATATCCAGATCAGTCAATAAAAGTTTTTCTTTCTTTAAGGTTCTCTGAAAGTTAGCTTGGTTTGAATGGAATGAGAAATGCGAACAATCCTTCGCACAATTAAAGGCATACCTACTGCAGTTGCCCCTTCTTTTCAAGCCAACAACAGGAGAGACTCTTTGTTGTACTTAGCTGTATTTGAAGGAGTTGTTAGTTCAGTTTTACTTTGACAAAAGGGCAGTAGTCAACAATCTATTTACTTTGCTAGTCATCTTCTAAAAGATGCTGAGATCATATATTCTACCCTATATAAATTAGCTTTGGGATTGGTCACAATATCTCATAAATTACGACCATACTTTTTGTCGCATTCCATCATCGTACTCACCAATACTGCCTTGGGTCAGGCATTGACTAATTCAGAGACCTAAGGATAACTCGTCAAATGGGCAACAAAGCTTAGTGAATATGTCATCCAGTATCAACTCTGAACGACCATCGAAGCACAAACATGAGCTCATTTTCTAACTGAGACCTTCGGTCAGGAGTCAGAGGAAACTTAGAGAATTTTCGTGGATGGCTCTACTACAAAACAAGGTAGCGAAGTTGGGGTGTTATTAATTTTACCCCATGACGAAGTCTGACGGATCGCCATCAAATTGAATTTCCAAATATCAAATAATGAGGCTGAATATGAAGTATTGCTGGATGGACTTCAAGTAGCCAAATAGGTGGGGGACTCTCGAGTTATCATTCATTTTGACTCCCGGCTAACCACACAATAATTGGAAGGAATCTCAGGAACTCCACAGCAGAATGAAGTTACTGAAAGGAGAAATAGAACTTTTCTTAAAATGGTTAGATCTATGATAGCCCAAACCAATTTGCCTATTTCCTATTGGGGAGATACATTGTTAGCAGCGACTTATATACTTAACAGAGTGCCTTCAAAATCAGTTCTATCTACTACATATGAACATTAGACCGATAAAAAATTAGATTTAAGTAATCTGAGACCTTGGGAGTCAGTTGCCTATGTTCATGAGAGTTCTCACAGATTTGGAAAACTAGGACCTAGAGGTAAGAAATATATCTTTATTAGATATTCAGATATCTCCAAAGGTTATGTTTTCATTGGTGAGCATTTAGATGGAACATTATCTGAAATAGAGTCGAGAGATGTAATTTTTCTCGAAACTGAGTTCCCAACGAAAAGTGATGTTGATAAAACTGTTAGTAGTAGCCATATAGCCAATTAATTATGTAATGATTGACTAAGGACTTTTGTATCATATTATATTATTAATAAAGACATCATTTTTTATTATTATACTTACTTTGTATTATTGCCAAATAACTATGTATATAGTTCTAATCTATATCATATCGATTATTTGAATCGATAGTAAGATGATATAGAGAACACTACTCTTAATCATTTCTAGTCAAGTATTAATATTCAGGGACGATGTTAATGCGCTGAGACTAGCATGTAGGTCAACTGGATGACTTGATCTCACAAGTCATGGATATGAGATATCGAGTTGACACATGGGTATACATTAGAGAATGTATACTGAATTGACCCGCCATGAGAAAGTTTTATGGATCGTTATATGAGTGTCATAAACTTTCTCATGTGACTATTGGTATAAATAGTCCTTAGACCTGAAGTCGCTACGGTTCCCTACATAAAGAGTTATGTACTTTGGTATTGTCAAACGTCACCCGTAACAGGGTGGACCATAAAGGCGATCACTGGGTATATAACAAATTATGTGGAGGGATGTGAGTGATGTAGATGGGATTTATCCCTCCCATATAACGGGAGTGATATCTTACAACCTCTTGATAGAGTAGGACCACAAAATGCATGGTCATGCTCAAATGAGTCAATATGAGATATTGAGCTCATTTACTTGAGTGAGTCTACTTGGGGATTAAGAAATATAAAGATTGATAAAAGGATGATATGGTATATGCCTCATTGATCAATCTAGATATCGAGGATAGAAGGACATGGTCATACATTGTCGTAGTCACGGAGGTTATGTCGGATCTCGACATTCTTGTCACTTGGGTAGCAATGATGCATTGCTAAATGTCACTCATTGCTTATGTTTTTAAAATGAGTTTTAGAGACATTGTCAACGTTACAAGAACTTATTGGGTCACACATAAATAATACTCTATTTGGAGATGAGTTCATTTTAGTTTGACTAAATGAACAATTAAGCTCATTGGATGACCTACACTTGAGTTAGACTCAAATTGGTTGAATTTGAGTTAAACTCAAATTAAACCAAGATGGATTTTGATTCATCATGCATGATTAATGTAGATTAATCATGCAATAAAGAAGAGGAAGTTATATGCATGAAAGTTATCATGCATGAGTTGAATTTAAGTTAGATTCAAATTAAACCAAGTTGGATTTTGATTCATCATGCATGATTAATGTGGATTAATCATGCATTAAAGAAAAAGGAAGTTATCATGCATGATTAATAAGATTAATCATGCATTAATGAAAAATGCTAAAAACCTAAAAACCTTTGGTATTCATGGCATGAGTATAAAAGAGCTCTTCTTGCAAGAACAAATGGGTTGTTCATTTTTCTTCTTCCCTCCTCTTCTTCTTGGCCAAGCTTTCCCATAGAGGTTGCTAGCACAACCTAAGCCTTCTCCAAAAGGTGAAAGGGTGTTAGTGTGGATACGCATAAAGGCACATACACTTGAACGTGCAAGAGATCCAACATACCTTGGACGAGTGGGACAAGCGAAGGGTACGCAACAAAGGTATATAAATTCTATTAGTTAGAATCTTATAGATCTAAATTCGTATGGATTTTTTACATGGATCGCTCGAGGAATCTTATTTTCTGTTGTGATTTTTGATTTTATCGTATATGATTTCCACCAAAAATAGCTCCTCTATTTGTAGAGGATGATACCTTATCAACAATAGAGGGTGTCATAAAGGATACCTGAACCTAGTCAACCGAGTAGGAGTAATTTGTCAAGTCATGAGTTGACTTCTCAACAACCCAACTTACGAAGAAGTGTTCGTAAGATCAAACCTTGGAAAAGGTTTGATATTGAGAATGAGGCATTAATGATACTTCCTGTTGACGATGATGAACCTCAATCTGTTGAAAAAGCATTGGGATGTAATGGTAGAGAAAAGTAAAAAATTACAATAGATGAAGAGATAGAGTCTATGAGAAAGAATCATGTATGGAATTTAATCGATCTTCCTCCGGGCCGAAGAGCCATTGGGAATAAATGGATTCTCAAAATAAAGAGGAAAGCAGATGGATTGATTAATGGATACAAAGCTCACTTGGTTGCAAAAGGATATACCCAACTGGAGGGTATTGATTTTAAAGAGATATTTTCTTTTGTAGTGAAGTTTATGTCAATTCGAATTATTATGACTTTTGTAGTGCATTATGACTTCGAATTACATCAGATGGATGTAAAAACTGATTTTCTTAACGGTGAGCTTGATGAGAAAATCTATATGGTTCAGCTAGAAGGTTTCATTACTAAAGGCTAATAAGGAAAAGTATGTAGACTTAGAAAGTCTATATACGGACTAAAGCAAACATCAAGACAATGGAACATAAAGTTTAATGAAGTCATTTTAACTTATGGTTTCGAAATGATCAATGAGGATCATTGTGTTTTCCTGAAAGGAAAAAGGAAAGTATGTCATTTTATCATTATATGTTGATAATATGCTGATAACAAGAAATGACATAAGTTTTGTGATAAAAGTCAAAGAGTGACTTTTATCACAGTTTGACATAATAAATGTGGGAGAAGCTGAATACATCTTAGGAGTAAAAATCATCAGGGATCGATCTAAATGACTTTTGGGTCTGTCTCAAGAGTCATAGATAAATTAATAAGATGTTACGACATTTCAACATATCTGATTGCAACGTTGAATAGACACCTGTTGGTAAATGTACAGTTCTGAGCAAGAGTATGTGTTCCAAGACTCCTAATGAAATAGTCGAAATGAAGAAAACAAATTATATGTCAGTGGTATTGGTAGTTTAATGTATACTATGTTATGTACACGTCCCAATATCAGCTATGTTGTTGGCTTAGGTTGCCAGTTCCAGTCAAACCCAGGACTAAAACACTGGAAGGCAGTAAAAAAGATTTTCAAATATCTGAAGGCGACGACAGATTATTATCTCTATCTTCAAGGATCAGATATGAGCTTGAAGGGCTATTCAAATGCAGATTGGGCTGGGGACCTGAATGATAGAAAATCTACATCAGACTATGTATTCTTCTAAATGGTGGCGCTATCTCTTGGAACAGCAAGAAACAGGCTTGTATAGCCTTGTCAACTATGGAAGCTGAATATGTGGCATGTTCAGGGGTTGCGCAAGAAGCAGTTTGGTTGAGAAGGTTCCTGAAGCATCTGAAGATTGCTGAAGATAGTGAGAGTTCAGTTACTATCTATTGTGACAGTCAAGCTGCTATAGCTTTTTCAAGGATCCCAAATATCACAGCAAGGGCAAGCATATAACTATCAAATATAATTTTGTAAGAGATATTATTGCTAAAACTGTAGGATCAAGGTGGACCGGCAAGAGGGGGATGAATTGCCTGAAAAATAAAAATCGATCTCTTGCGTTCTTTTCAAGGATAGAAATTAGTGGCAATTAATTAAAACAAACATTAATTAAAATAGTATAATTAAAACTAGTAAAAGACTAACACCGGAGTTTACTTGGTCTCAACCTAGATGGTTGCAGATCCAAGGCAGTTGAAGCGCAGTATGACGATCTTCCTTCGTTGAAGGTGGAGAAGCCTTTTATAGACAATTACAGCTCACAGACTTAGAAGAGAAAAGAATAATTAATATCTAACTCTAAACATTCTAAGTCTATTTATAGCATAAGAGAATATATATATCTGGATCGTTGATCGTAGATAAATTTTCTCCTGGCCGTTGATCCGTTGATACGATCCTAACTGTTGATCGGAGATAACTTTACATCTGGAACGTTGATTTAATAAAAGGATAAAACTTATCCTTTTAAGCCTTCGACGTTTAATCTCCTCCAACGTTAATCTCTCCAACGTTAACGTTAAGCCATGCAATGTCTAAGCCATGCAATGTCTAACCTCTCTAATTAAGCCATGTCATGCAACGTTTAAACTTTGTCCATGCAATGTTAATCTCTCCAATTATGTCATGCCATGCAATGTTTAAACTCTGCCAATATTGTCATGCAATGTTTAAACTCTCCTGCACGTGCACATGCATGTGTAACTTCCAACTTGGTGGTCCAAGTCAAATGTTGACTTGGTCAAAAGTCAACTTGGTTGACTTTTTGTATGTAGATCTTTTGGGTGATTTCTGACCAATCGGAGTTAGGCTCACCCGAACCCGACTCCGGCCTTTCGCCCCTCGAGCGTGCTTCCTCCCGGCTTCTCGTCCCTCGGACGTCGCGCACGTCCTTCTCGCTCCACTGACGTACTCTTCCGTAGCTTCCACGTCCCTCGGATTGCACCGAGCCCGTCGGCTCACTTCCCCGTGCAACCCTTCTCGTCCGCTACGTCTTACGCTCGACTTCCTCTATACCTAAGCTCCTGCACACTTAGCAGAGGGATCAGAAAAATAACAGGACCTAACTTAACCTGGTTGACCACATCAAAATTAACCGGGGCACCAACAAAAACTAAGGTAATTCTTGAGTATATCCCTACAAGAGTTATGCTTGCAGATCCTTTTACTAAGCTAATGACTAGAGAATCTTTTATTGAGCACGTAAAGTCTATGAGACTTCGTAAAATGTAACATTGTTATTATTGATAATCAGATATTGTAATTTGATTGTGTGAAATATCATAATCTATTCAGTGTATGTGAAAAGTTATATTTTGAGATAAGATCTCGGTAAGCACATTGACAGTAGTGATTGGTCCTCTCACATGGACAATCATCTCTATTTGTTATGTATGAATAGAGGTAAGATCAGTACTTATAGTTCAGCTTATGCAGTTGTTGGCTTGTGTAGCTGTAAAATTGTTATATTATTTTAAGCTGGGGTCGCCTTGATAAGTGAATCAAGATAAGATCATTTAAAGTTTGATGATCGAAGTAAATGATCCTACCATTTACTAAATCTATTAGTAGCCAAATAAGAATTCATGTGTTGGATTCAAGATTAAACATTGGGAATGTCTTGATCAAAATCTGTACGATGTTGATTTGAGAAAAACATGCGTTTTTTTCGTAAAGAGAATAACATCGTAGCATGTGATTCATATCACATGTGCTAAAGCGACAATGAGGGTAGTAGGAGAATGGATCCCTACTTCTCTATTATGTGAGTCCTATGAGATTATATGTTGATCTCAGCATTTGCCTTAAGTGACTATTTAGCTATTTACTTGAAATTTTAATTAGGATCTGCTACTTTAGCATGTAACCTTATGACTATGGAAGATTCGGTCTATGGAACATGACTAGGAAAGCAACTGATTAAAATGAATGGATTCAAGCTAAAAAGGAAGATTAAATATATTCACATCTCTTTGAAAATATTCACTAGTCGATCCATTTATGTTATGTATAGAAATGATTGTGAATATTATATATATGAAACATGCTCTTGACATGATAGTCAAACTAAAGGATTAAAGATGTTCATATTGATGTAAATAAATATTATTTAATCTGGATAAATAGTAAGACATAATGAGTCCAGGAAAATGATTATGTACTATCAAAAGAGTTATTTATGTATCACTGGAGAACAGCTATGTGTCACCTAGATGATGGCTATGAGCCATCAGACAAATGACTATATGTCATTTAGAAAATGATTTTATACGATTTGAGGAGCTGTTAAGTTAGGTGTAACAACTTTTCTTAGCATCAATCGCTCTATGAGCAACTATGTAAGGTGTAATAACTTTCTTAGCAATGAATGCTCAATGTGCTTGCTGTCCCACAAACCATTTTCCTATGTATGAATTAGTTGTTCTTACAGTCTATATGATTGTGCATTCCAGTTATATTTAGTTTGCGTGGCTAAATACCTCTTAATGGTCTTT
>NW_027435016.1:0-4671 GCF_044706935.1 Curcuma longa
TGCATACATGACATCAAGCAGGCGGTAGAGTGAGAAGCTCCGGCTTCTCTCCTAATCGCCATTCCACTTTCACGGTAAGCTGAGTGTAGTGCACAGCTCGATCATAGGCGGGCCACCCAGTTCAGCAAGGAGGTACCCCCGTTGGTTGCCCAGTTCTGTGGTGACTGGCAGCAGCAGCCTCACCGGAGCTCTTCGTGTCCCCAGGTACGCCGGAAGCTACGGAACTGATTCTGCTCAGGGAGTGCGTCTTCCCCCTCTGCTTCGATGGGGGGTGGTAGGAACAACTGCTAGCTTGCCGGTGGAGATAGGGGACGGAGTTAGCTTGCAGAGGGCGCTGTCAGCGGCCGGCGGCACACAGGGGCCGACGAGGACTTTGGCTCGTTGCAGAAACTGCGCTGCTGGGTCAATTTGGGAGCTCTGTATCGGACGGGACAAAGTGGATGCTGGGAAACAACTAAGCCAAGACTGACCAGGTTAATGCAGGGTGAACGTCGCAAGAGAAGCCTGCTGGTGCTTCGTAAGTGCAGCAACATCGCCGGAGCTGGGGACGATGATGGTCAACAGGGAGAGTGCTGACTTTGGCCCGTTGCGCTGCTGACCTGCACAGTCTGCGTGGCCCAATAGAAGAGGTTTCATCAGGTGACGTGGAGGAACTACTTACGAGGAAGGGTTGGTGGAAGAAACACGGTTTGAATTCAAACTGACAGCGGAGCGGGTTTACGGGTTTGGTCACATCAGAAAAGAGTGAGATCCGCGACCCGAATCACTTACAGCATACACACACGTGGGCAAGTGGAGATGCAGATTTGACTTTGACGATTTAACTGCTGCTATGGATTAGTTGACTGAATTTGCGGATGGTTTGAGACCCTGGAGTATTAAGCGCGGATCAGTGGTGCCACGTGGGACACCAAGGCAATTTACTGTTCTTATTCTCGGACGGCACCATGGTGCGCAGCGCCACCGTGCCGGGCCGGCGAAAACGATGGCTCCCACTCATCACAGGAATTGGACTGCCCTCTGTCACAGGAGCTCGAGTGCACCCGATTGGCCCCGGGGAGATTAGAAATTCCACGGCCAGCACTCCCAGCGATCGAACGGCCACCACTCCCGGCTGATGCAACAAATGACCGAGCACAGGCGAGGCCGGCCAGCACCGCCGCAACAACACTACCGCCGGCACTACCAACTGCCCCCATGACTACTTCTGCGCCGAGGCAGGCCGCCACTACACCTCGAGGGAGATGGTATGAATTATTCACACGGAACCGAGTCTGTGCGGAGGACACAACACTAACACTCATGAAGCCAACGGGAGACCAGGTAACACTGAATTCGGCAGACTTGGAGGCAATGGATGGGCGATTTGGGTACTGCCTTGTGGGACGGTTCCTAGGGCGATTCCCTAGATGGAAAGCAGTGAGGACCCTAACCGGACAGTGGGGCACTTCCCATCAGATGCTCACTCACGATTCTGCATGGTTGGTTTTCAAATTTGTAGAAAAACAGGCGTGTGACACTGTCCTCAAGGGTGGCCCATATGTAATCTACGGGTGTCCTCTCTATCTCAAGGTTATGCCACCTTGCTTTACATTTGAATCAGCGGTGCACAATCAATTACCTCTATGGATGCAAATATACGGTCTCCATATTGATTGTTGGACACAAACGGGCCTGAGTAAAGTTGCCTCTGCAGTTGGGACGCCGCTCTACACAGACCGATTCACCAGACACAGAGAACGTATCAACTTCGCCCGTGTACTGGTAGAAGTTGATGTCACCGTAGCGCCGCCAACCTCCATCGCCGTCACGCTGCCGGATGGCAGGGAGGTAAGACTACATCTGAAGTTTGAATCTGTACTCAAGCTATGCATCAATTGCAGACAATTAGGGCACTACACCACCCAATGTACGCGGCACCCGCCGGAGCGACGGGCGGGCACAGGGCAGGAAAAGGGTGGGCAATTGGCAGGGAAAGTAACAGAAACGCAAGCAGACACTCCTCTCCCGACAGCGGTTTCAACGCCACAGTTAAGCATAGCCAACACTGCAGTGCAAATGGAGTCTCGGCGGGATGGTAACAGGAAAGGGAAAGAAGCTTTGAATGCCGGGAACCGGGGCAAGCAGCAAGTGGCCATGGAAATGCGCGCTCTTCCGGAATCCCTTAGCGCCCGAACCGTTTCTGATACAGTCCCCGGCACGGAACAAACAGTCTCAATGGTATCAGCAAGACCCCCCCACACAACGAACGAGAACACGGTCAGGGGCGGTCCTACCCTACTGCGCAATATATCATCACGAACAAGGCACCAGCAAGGCAAGGACCGATCGCCGGCGCCAACCTCAGGATTGGCACGGACCACGCTGCCTGCAGAAACAGTAATAGTGGCACGCCAACATTCTGTACAGATGCATACGCCAGACAGAACCTCCCCCTTGCTCAAATTCAAGCCTGCTGAGTGTAGTAGACGGCCAACAACGCCTCCGGCTCGAAGAGACCAGGCCCAGACTCACCCACCTTTGTATCATGAGGTTACTGCAGAAGCAGCAATAGCAGTTACTGTTCCATTTGGAATATTCAGTACAGTGGCAGATTCAGCCACACATCCGGGATAGGACCAAAATAAGCAGAATCTTGATAATATGGAGAATGGAAAATGTGCCTCTGTGCAGCTAACTGGTACAGCAACAACAGATTCCAGCAATGTGGCACAATCCCCTCTTGGACAGTTTCAGAACAGCACTAACTTACCAGCTACAGATGTGCCACTTTCAGTCTCTTTGACATGCCACAGGGTCGTAGACCAATTTAACTTGAAGCCTAACCCACCACCTCATGCAGAACAATCCCACCAATTAGCACAGAACCATCTCCTCCAAGTAGGATTACAGTATCAGACACCACAAGCATGCTCCCATTTTGCACAGACTTTGTATCAAGTTACAGATCAGATGGCAGTGTTTCAAACTGAGCAGGCACAGCAAATCACAGATCACAGCACTGAAGTTACTGAAGTGGAGAAAATACTACAACCTGATACTATGGCACAGCTGATAACCAAGCAGAAAGTTGGAGGGGCTGCACAGAACACTGCTGCTGTAGTCCTGCAGATATCAGAGAAAGACCACAATGCTGAGCAGCAGAGTTTGGCACAGACAGTGAACACTATGGCACATAACCAGGATCTCAACAGTAACCAGACAGTGGGCAATAGTAATCAGATAGTGGGCAGAACACAGCCAGTTACACATCTCACACAAGCCACCTCATCTCCCACAAGGAGGGCTACACCAGTTGTAATGCAGAATTCAGGCTCATTATCAGACACAAGGCTACACAGTTTATCACACCTACCAGCAACATGCAGTCAGCACAACACTAAACAGCAGATATGCAGGCAAGCAGCAATACAGTGGCCACATTCAGGGCCATTTCCATCAGGGTGTCATAACTCATCAGTGGAGACTGAAACTTTAGGCAGCAAACTGGAAACTCACGGGATCTCACAGCAGATAGGTGGACAGTTTAACCTCTTATTGACTGACTTACAGAACCAGGGAGAAGTTCAGATTGACTCACGGGAAGCAGGACCAGACCAACAACAAGAGGAACTAGACAGTAATGGCAACTTAGCTGAACTCTCAGTCTTGGGGCAGCAATCAGATACTGAACAAGTTGCCACTCCAACCACTGACCCCACAGATTCCTTCTATGAATCAGATTGTGATGCACACCTTGAGGATCAATTACTCTTAGCAAAGTCAAAAAAACTGAGGAAGATGAAGTCTATTGCAAAACCTAACAAAAGAATGGGGAAAAACATCAGTGGCACATCAGGAGCACAACCCAACAAAAGAATGGGGAAAAGCAGCAGTGGCACAGCAGGATCACAACTAAGAGATGACAGCTCTGGGAAAGTCCAGACAAGAGCCCGGGCTAGGAGGAGAGCCCAAGCAATTGCAAAAGAAATAGCACAACAACACTGCACCAGGCTGGTTACAATAATGAACAATGGAGATACAACAGACCTTGGTGATTTAGAGGAAGGGGAAATAAATCCCACAAGGGAAGTGCAACTTGCAGGATGCATCTGAAATGGAAACAGAAGTCCAAAAAAGAAGAAATCAACAAGGGCAGCAGGAAAATTGTCAGTTTGAGCACACAGGAACAACTGTAACACATGGGCATAATCCTGACTTAGGCCACAAGCCAATATCTCAGCAACCACAGGTAGAAGCAGAGGCAGAATTGTATCAAGCTGAGCACAACTCAACTTCACAGAATCCTAGGGAACCATGCCACCAGAATCAGTTAGATAACAGTGAGGAGGGCAGGCTGCATACACAGATTGAATCTGGCCTGTGCAAACCAATCATAGTGGGGTTAGCAGCTCTCACGTGGCCCCTAGGGACTGCTCCTGTGGGGCATGGGTCTGTTAGAGAGGAGTTAACAGATGTCAGAGAACCACAAGAGGAGAAAAGAGTAACATTCTCTCAGGAAACAAGGAAACAAGGCACTACAAAGCAAGGGCAGCAAGAAAGGAGGGGTAAGTCATCGTCTCGAAGGGCGCTAGCCCCATGAAGATCGGAGCATGGAATATACGAGGCCTCAACAAGGGCCTCAAACAAAAGGAGGTTGTTAACCTCCTACAGCGAGATCGGCTAAGTGCA
>NW_027435017.1:0-3895 GCF_044706935.1 Curcuma longa
ACATGGTAGTAACTTTATCGTTACGCCAAGACTCCCCTTCTACAAAGTATAAACAATATCTGTATAATATTTCACAAGGACTTTCCACCTGACCCTCAAGTATGCAACCAAAAAAAATGGAACTGAACAATTCCCTAGTGTATCTTGGAAATAGGGAAAATGCAACCACAAGGAAAATAACAATGATACCGACAAATTAGGTCAATGGTTAGGGGCTCACTGTAAGTACCAACATTGAAATGGACATCAAGCAAACAAAGAAGGCACTCAATCTTTGAATCAATTATGTGTCACATAAATGAAATGTCCCTACTGACCTTCTAAAACCACTATGTAACCAAAAAAACAGGATTGGCATATTCATATTCAAAAATAATAATAATAAATAAATGATGGAGAATAGAAAATATCAACAGCTTTGGCACTCGAATAACCATAGAACACTGAAAAACTAACTTCAACTAACCCAACAGTAAAAGATAGAAAAGTAAAATAAAATATAACTGTGAATGGCCTATTATACAAACCCCGTGAATGAGTCGGTTTTGCAGCGTTTGATCTTGTTAGCAATCACCTAAAAACATCAACGAGTGTGGTTTAGATTACAAAGGAAAATGTTATAGCCATGGCTTTGATTTCAAGAATCTTTGCTCCTCCATTACACATTCTACATTCAGCCTATTTTGCTGTGATGAATGATCAACTTCAAGAAAGTAAATAGCCCATGTCAAAGATCAAGTCCAAATTTCACAAACATATATAAATTTTATGATATAACCCAATGCTGCATTTACAAGTTCCTTGAAGCTCATCATAAGAAAATTGTATAGATAAGAAAAACATCTAATATTACAGTGTAAGGCAACTGCTAAAGGATATGTTTGTTTTAACAGACCAAGTTCTTCCAAGCTCATTCCTATGAAAATTTTACAGATAAGAAATACATATAATATTAGCGCAAGGCTGCTGCTGAAGGATATGATTTTTTAACGGACTACAGCACTTCCCAGAAAAATTCAAATAGAACCAATAAACATACATCAGGATCCAAACAATCTTGTAAAATCAGTCAAAAGGTAACTAGTTCATTGAATAACCTTTTTGTCCATGAGAAAAGAATAGAGATGCCTTAATGGCAATTCACATGTGGCATAAAGACAAGGAATATCAGCTTTATTCAAGACATGCCAACATGTGGTAAAAGTCAAATAATATGAAAATAATAAAGAATGGATATAAGCTATATATATATATATCAAGCAAGTTGTCAAGCACAACAGCTCTTAATAAAACAAAGAAAATGAATTAACCCCTAGTTTGATCATGGGAACCCCTGCATATATATATTTTGTTTTTTCAATGTTATACATCTAAATTTACTACATGGAACTCTTTATTCACAATGAAGTAATATTGTTTTACTACATGAAACTCTTTATTCACAATGAAGTAATCTTTATTTAATTTTCGGTAAAAGAGAAATAAAACAGACTAAAGGAGAAATCATAGCTTCTTACATCTTTTGTGTCAAGAAGATTCATAGAGACTGATCAGAAGGTGAAGATTTTGACATCTACTCATCACAAACAAAGAATTGTTAGTTGGTTCAAATCACACTACATTGAGCCAAAGAGTCAAATAGATATTATTATGAAGCAATCAGGAATTCATAAATATCACTGTTGATCTATTAATGGTCATTTCTTAATTTATAATTATTGGGTAAATATATTAGAAAATATTCTCTTCATAAGAAAGTAAACTATTGCCTACCTTTGAAAGACCATCTGTGAGTGACATCACCCGAGCCCCTGTTGGTGGAATAAAGGCTTCAGGAACCTAAGAAGAGGAAAACGATGCCGGAATATCAATATTGTGAACAACAAAAATGATATAGTCAAAAGCTTGATGTAGTTAAATCAATTTCAATTGGAACGAGACAGACCTTGAATAACATACCACCTCTCCTGCAAACAGGTGGACCATTAGAGAATACTGATAAAATAAATATTGAAACATTTGTTCTAGAGTTTCTCTTGGGCTTTGTAATAAGTACTGTATGATTAAATCTTAATACCCTCCCAATTTCTTCCATTTCCTTCCTCCATACAAATAATTTACTCTTTCAGCTAATTCACGAGTAAGTTCCAAATGTTGTTTCTGATCCTCACCAACAGGTACCAAATCAGTCTGCATGTACATGACAATGAGTATCAAGTCTATCTCATGTCAGAATGACAAGAATGTTTGAATTGATAAACTAAAGTATGATTTAAAATTGAAGAGTTATTTCCAATTATGTTTTAATTGTATTTGCATCTGTTGAATTTGAAAAAGAGGATTATTTACCTGGTACAACAGAATATCTGAAGCCATCAGAACCGGATAAGTTAAAAGTGCAACTCCTACATTCTCATCACCCTAAGAAAAAAGCTTCCAGTAAGACTTCATGTAATGTAACCTTTTCTTAGTTTGCAGCAAGTATGCACATATATTTATCAGTTTACCATAAGTGCAGACATGGAACATTGCTTTATAACACATAAGATAAGGTTCCTTCAGAAGGATCTGATTTGGCATGCTTATCAAGTGAAGGGATGGGATATTTTTCTACAACTGTTTCTTGTGTTCATATGCCCACTCACTTGCACATATGGATTTACAAACCTTCAGATATCAGGCATATTTAAGCATCCAACCATCTTATATGATTCCGTCAAGGAAGTTGGGAGGGATAAAAAAGAGAGCCATGCAATCTTCTTATACAACCCATGATACATGTTGGGACTGACCTATAGCCTGTACGTCTCCCTGATAACACCAATATTACTTTTTAAGGCTGTTTCTGAAGTTTGAAGAAGATGACAAAGACACTAGTGCAGTGGTTGAAAGCTTCCCTCAGATTCTGGTAGTGTGACATTGAAGTCAGTGAAGCTTTAAAAGAATACTCCAGTTATCTCCTTTCTTATCTCCCTCAGTCTGGAGATGCTGCAGGTACCCTTAAGTTTGCTAAAATAAAGTGGCAAATTGTGAAGGGTTGCAGGGGGAAAAGGAATAGAGAGATTGGATTCTATAACTATTTCTGTGCAGGGAATGAATAGTTGGAAAGAGAGCAAATAAAGTCGCAAATAAAGTCTGACATTAATTCAAGAGATGAAGAGAAGACATCCAAGAGAAGACTGAATATAATTTTGATACTTGAGCAAAAAAGATATTATAAAAGAGATGACAGCAAACCTAACGTTATGATTGTCACCAACAACCTGAATAAGAAAAGTATCACAGGAAAAAATGAAAGAAGAATTCACATGCCAATTTTGAGAGGACAAACACAAGGAGGAGACTAAGTTTTTACTTATATTTACTTGTAAGAGATGAAAAAGAATACCAGATGAAATAGACTAAAAGTCTGACACCATCACCAAGCCCATAATATGAATGAAAAAGATGAAAAATGATGGTCCAAATTGAAACAGACATGTGAAGGCAAAAATGAGATGAAGGTCCAAGGAACCAATACAAGCGAAGGAGGTGCTAGGCAACGGTAAATCATTGATAAACATGACAATTGTCATCCTTCAGGTGAAATTTCATCTCAAGATTGAGTAGTGAAAGCAAGGGACATGTTGAGTAGAATCAAAGGGACCTAGCAAGGGTTTAAGCATGTCGCAATTCCTTATGATCACCATAATTTCCATCTTATAACCTTCAATCTTCTATAATAATCTCTCCGTGTGTTCAACAGTGAAAATCATGCCACATCAGGCTAGTCGGCACATGGCAAAGGACTCCGAAGTGAGATGGCAAGGGAGACAAGGCTGGTGTTGTAAGTGATGCGGTGGGAAGATACTGAAGTCACTGGTGAGAACACCTCGTCCGTCTGAGACTCTGATGA
>NW_027435018.1:0-1514 GCF_044706935.1 Curcuma longa
ATAAGGTTGGAAATAATTATTTTAATTATTTCCGAAAAGATCTAACGGCTAGAAACCAAGCAAGGCAATCTAAAGGCCAGGATTCAAGAAGTTTCTATAATTTAGAATTGGTTCATGGAATCAATCAAAATTATAGAAAAATTTAGAATTGGCAAGAGGTGCTTGGTCTTGGGCGTGAGGCTATAAAAGAGGGAGGGGGTGGGCGGCAAGGAGAATCAACAACAAGAGAAGAGAGATCGAAACGATTCGAAAGCCTCTCTTCCTCTCCTCTTCTCCTTGGTGCCGCCGGCCCTAGCCCCTCTTCCTTCTTCTTTTTTCTTTTTCTTCTTCTTCCACCGCCCCTTCTCCTTCTTCTCTTGAGGTGGCCGAACCTCTTTGTCCAAGTGGTGGCCGGATCTAAGCAAGGGAACAAGACAAGGCGAAGTTGCTGCGAGAAGAAGAAAGTCGATCCAAGAGAAAGTCATCCGGAGGTTGCAGTTCTTATTTCTGGAGGATCGTTGTCCACCCAACGTCCAGGAAGAAGAAAGGAATACAGCGGAAGGCTCCGAGGTCATCTAAAAGGTTCTGGTAAATTTTATATTTTTCCGCAGTTTTTAATTTTACTAGAACTAGTTAAATAAACCGTAGATAATAATTTAGGAATCGGCGATCCTGAAGGATCAATTGACTTGGTCTTTTGTAGACTTTGTCAATTGATCCAGGGCGGGATAAATTTTTGTCCTGTGGGGTTCTATGCTTTTAGGAGCGGATAGAATCCGGATCGCAGGACGGAGATCCAGAACGCCAACAAATGGTATCAGAGCGAGGTTCTCCGATTCCGGAAATAAATTATTTCGGTTTAGTTTTGCATGCTTGTAGCATATATTTAATAGTTAGAAAATTGCAATAGATTAACTCGGTGTTGCAGGATAAATTTTCCAACTATTGTGGCCAAATATATGTGATTGTATTGTGTGTGTTGTGCATGTATAGGAATTAAATACGGGGGTTGACCGTATTAGTTTAATTTTTTTGCAAAATTAGATCTTATGTAAACTCCTTCAAAGGAGTATAGGAAAATTTTGTAAAATTTTATTTACATGCATCGACCGGGTTCCTAGCAAGGCGCGGATCTTTGAGGCCACAAAGGCGCAGCGGAAGAGGAAGCGAGACGGTCAAAAAGCCGAGTTGCAGCAAAAAGAAAATAAAAGGCCATAATAGTTGGAAATAGTTTATTTTTATTATTTCCATATTTATTTGCTGTTTTATTTTTTTGCTGTATATATATGTGTGTGGTTGTGTTTAATTAATTAAACATAAAATAAAGGGGTGGTTGCTCCCATATCCAAGAAGGCCTTTGCCTCGCCATAACCTGGAGATCAATTAGGAATTAGTTTTTTATACAAGCATGATTAGATAGGAAATTAGAAATAATTATGAAAGCATAAATAAGGAATTCAATAATTGATTTTGTCTAAGGTACGCCTGGAAATCAATTTATTGAATTAATTATTAATGTGATCATAATTCAAAAT
>NW_027435019.1:0-4170 GCF_044706935.1 Curcuma longa
AGGAACGAGACACGTCTCATTATAGCTGTTGAAAGGTTTAGAAGTATTCTAGAATCAATCATTGATTTTCGATCAATTGGGGATCATAATATACTATTAGGTGTCACTCATGATCATTTTATAATTAATGATTAATTATAGACGACCAACATAACCGGGAACCTATTGGGTTACACACACTATAAGTTCTCCGAAGAACTTAAAATGAGTTTGAGAATTTGATTCTTAGATCGAGAGAAATAAAGTTTGGCTGGATCGGACAAAGGCAAAATTGACTTCGCCTTATGAAGATGAAATAAACAAAACTGATTTAATTCAAATCAAAGTTGATTTGGTTATTGAACCAAATGATTCGATGTTGAACCAAATTAAACTAACTTGGTTTGATTTATAATGGATATTATTTTGGTAAAATAAAAGGAATGATGAAATTTATCTTGTGAAGATGAATTGATAAAACTTGTTTGGATTAAATAAAAAATTTATCATTGAACCAGTGAATCAAGATTATATTGGGTTGCAATGGTGGAAACATAGTCCTTTCCATCGGTACTAACAAGTGGTATTAGAGCGAGATCGCTCTTCACCGAACTAACCGTCAGATGAGCCATAATCCAGATCTAACCATATGGTTTAAACTTTAAACAAAGGAAGTGGGTGCTCCCGTGTCTGAATTAAGAGAACCAGACACCAAGTGAGAAGTCCTAGTAGGTCGAGTGGACCGAGGGACAAAAAGTCCTAGTTGCGACTAGGTGGGAAGTCCTAGTAGGTCGGGTGGACCGAGGGGCAAAAAGTCCTAGCTGCGGCTAGGTGGAAAGTCCTAGTAGGTCGGGTGGACCGAGGGGCAAAAAGTCCTGGTGGGTCAAGGATTCAGACATCAAAAATGACATTGAGGGGGGCTTGTGGTCCTTTGTTTGAGGGGGGATTGTTGGGTTGCAAGGATGCAAACATAATCCCACATCTAAAGTACATGGAAAAGATCATGGGGTTAAAAGGATGGAAAATATCTCCATTGGTATGAGACCTTTTGGGGAGAGTCCAAGAACAAAGCCATGAGAGTTTAAGCCCAAAGTGGACAATATTATACCATTGTGGAGATATTTTGATTCCATCGGTACTAACAGATTAAACCAGTTTGCTATAGTAACTCTGATTCCGGTCCGGTTCAAATTTATTTGAATCCGATTCAACCCTTAAAACCCCAATTCAGCTTCTTCCTGCATGGCTCACGCGCGACTCCTTCTCGCAATTCCCTTTTCTCGTGTGGCGCCCGGGTCTGATGGAACCGTCGGACGATTTTGTTGCAGTTTCGATTCTGGCGCCGCCTTCCTCGCGCCGACCGTGAGTATAAGAAGGGGCGGAGGGTGGAGGCATGAGAGCAAGCGCAAAGAAGCAATGTGAATCAGAAACCCCTAGTTTTTCCTTCTTCCCTTTCTCTGTTCTTCGCCGCCGCCCAAGCTCGCCAGAGCCTCTTCCGCGCGTTGCCGATCGCCAAAGAAGGTCTCTGCTTGAGAACAAGCTGAGCACTAGTAGCCTTCTCTTCCTCTCTCTTCTATTGGTGCTGAATTGAAGCTATGCCGCCGCTACCACCGTCGGATCTCCCCTTTGTTGCCGATTGATTAGGGTTCTGTCGGCGATTAGGGTTTTGCCACTGCTCGTGTCTTTGCTCAGCCTTGTTGCTACCATTGAACCGTTCACCGGAGAAGCTTCCGTGGAGTTCTTTGTTGGATGGAGGTGTTGTGGCTTCCAGAACCACGGGTAGCCATTAGCCTATAGAGAGGAGCTGTTACCAGAAAGGAGCTGCTGATAGAGAGGAGCTGCTGACAAAGAGGAGCCTTTGCCGGAGAGGAACCCTTTTTGAAGCTGTTACCGATGCTAGCCATCTACCACCAGAGAGTTTTCCAACAGCCACTGTCGGCTACTGAAGCATACTTAATGGCCAAAAATTATTTTCGGCCACCACAAGTCATTGTCAAAAATTAGGGTTTGCCGTCGGGAGCTCGTGAAGCGATAGAAAATTATTCCATCATCGTTCAAAAGAATTTCTAACCATTTGTCTCTTAATCGACGATGAAACGTTGACCACTAAAAATTACATCGAGAATACGATGATCGGTGATAGTTAGAAAATCCTAAAAAATGATCACGACAAACGTTGTTGCGTGTTTTCAGGATTAGATTTTCTCTCGATTCGATCATTGTCGATCGTTGGCTAGTACCAAAGACGGTGATGCGACTCGTGACTTAGGAAGTCGTCCAAACGAGAGCTTGACGTGGATTACCAGTAGACGCAGAACTTCGACAAAGGTCATTCGATTGATGCCAACACCGCTTAATATCATCTATCAGGTACGCGCAAAATTATTTATTATTCTAAAAATTTTAATTTTTAGTCATATCTTGTACACTGTTATATCCTGTATTTGTATGCATGTGTTATAATAATTAGTTTTAATTATTTATTTATTTTCGTTGCGCATGTTTTCAAAACATATAAACATGCGCATTGCACCAGGACGATCCCAACACGTGCCACCAGGCATGACCCATGCCTAAAGGCACAGCTCACAACAGAGCCATTTTGAATCATTCAACATCCCCCGTGCTGAATGGCACGACCATGTCATATCCAAAGAGGGTTTTTAAACCCCTCTTTTGGCCTCCTTCTTCTCTTCTCACTAAGAAACCTATTTCTCTCCTTTTTTAAGGAGGAAAGGACCTACTTCCTCCTTCTCATCCTTCAGATTCGAGACTTTTAGAGAATAATCTCTCTTCTCTCCATCCCTTTTCTCCTAGATCACCTACTTGCTTCCCCACATACACTCCCCCTCTTGTCCCTCCAACTTCTTTCGGGTGGACTGTTTTTGTCTTATTTTTCAGGACTCACTATGTTTAAGTGAACAAAGCGTGGAGAAGCTTCAAGCTCCAAGGACAAGGGCAAGCACAAGGCACGTGATAAGGGTAGCGACAATCCTTACGACATTATATTTCATAATCAAGATCATAACCCTCGCTATGATATTCTTGTTAAACATAATATTATTTGTACTAAATATATAAATGACAAAACTCTAAATACTCTTAGTATTAAGGACAATGTGTACTATATGACTAGTAGGATCAAGTGAGATGGTTTGATGAGTATAAGAGATCCTACCTACTCCAAATTTTTAAGTTTGGTGGAGGTCAATATTTTAACAAGTGAGGGATATCAGGAAGGGAGAATTACTTTTCACATATTTAATAAGGATCATCAATGGACTTTAGAGGAATTTAATTTGTGTTATGATTTACCAATACTAAGGAATTTCAATGATTTTAGATTTTGGAATGATATCAACGACTATACTGATTATGATCCCTCCCATTCTAAAACCTCAAATTAAACCTTCAAAACTCTATTTTCGGATATCTTCACCGATTCATGTCTAACATCATTTTTGGTCGTGGCGATAGTAAAAGCGTGGTGCGGCAAAGTGAGTTACTATTTCTTTGGACCATGATAAAAAAAATTTAAATATTGATACAGACTCCTATTTCATCAGGCAGCTCGTGAAAGTAGGAAAGGCCATGGTAGGAAATATTATTTTTGGTGGATTGATTACCCGCATAGTTATGCCTAGGTTGCAATCTACATGGGCTTGAGGAAGTTAAAGGTAATTCAAGAATTGATTTAGATATTTGTGTGACGATGAAGATGATCATTAGAGAGAGTGGGAGATATTACCTTGTTCTTAGGGACTACCTACCACTACCATTATTGGATCCCAACCACACCATCATTCGAGACCATACCAATTGGCGTATGACAAAAGTCACACTAATACTTGCCCTAGTCACTTCCTGACCTATTGTCCTATAGACCCGAACCTTCTGGACATTCTTTTACTTTTGGTGATTTTCTTGCATGTCTTCCTAGGTTTGACTTCTCTAATTTCCACACTTCCATTGATGTCATCCAAACAGAGCAAGCTGAGTATAGCCACTTTTGGGAGGAGCAGAGGCACATCTCGGATGAGCAATACCATAGCATGGAACATTATTTTTAGAGGGCGAATGAGTTTTATGTGCAAGTTGGTGAGTATTTTCTAGCAGAGGTAGCACATCGACAATGTTAAGAGCAACAAGTGGAGCGCAAGGAGGAGCATTGTAGCTGTTGGGATCATCCCG
>NW_027435020.1:0-3794 GCF_044706935.1 Curcuma longa
AAACACACGCATGCAAGCATAATCATAAATAAGACATAAACAATTTTATACCTTTTGAATGACGTGGAGCGGAAACGACATCAACTAGCAACCTTGCGTAAGGTTGCCTCTACTCATATCCACGTCGAGATCTCCTCGAAACGACTTCCTTAAGTCATGTGTTGTGTCTCCGCTTCGATACTAGTCGAAGGGGAGAGACAAGCAATCCGAGAGAGGACCTAAGGTCCGATTCCATATCCGGCAACTCAAAGCAACCCGGCGATACGAATCAGATTGAACGGAGGGGATCACACCACCGTTCTAAGGTCGTATGGTTTGCTGTCAAGAAGGTGCAGCAAACCTATATGGTGTGGATGTTCTAGTGGCAACAATTGCCCCGAAACAATCAAATCAAAAGGAAGAAGTGATACCTTTCGGTGGAGAAACAACCGTTGTTTCTCCTCGCGTTCTTTGCTTCCACTGTCGATTGTAGCTTCTTTTGGCTCCGGGATGGCCGACCTTTAGGAGGTACTGATCATAGGGAAGATCCTTGGACAAAAGTGAGCTTGGAAGCCTTCCTTGGCCAACGACAACAAGCACCCACAAGAGGGTGGGCGACGGCAACAAAGAGGAAGAGGTGGCTTGGGCGGCGGCTAGAAGAGAGGAGGAGAGGGGGCCACAATTTTTAAACCTAAAATTAACTTTTTAATCTTTGTTAGTAACTCTTCATAATAGTTATATTTATAGATGTTTAATAAATAAATTTTATTAAAAAATTAACAGAATCTATTAAACCAAACTCCTATTTTTTAGCCTCAAATTTGGTTTACAAACAAACCAAGTTGGTCCAAAATCAAACGACCTTTAATTAAAATCAAACCAATTTGGTTTATAATTAAACCAAATAGGTCTACTTTGTCTTCAAAAGACGTGGTTCATCCGCACTTCTTTTCCGGTAAAATATCTTTCATATTTGTCCTTCGTCTAATTCAACTAGACTCAATCTCTCTCGATCTAAGAATCTAATTCTTAAACTCGTTTTATGTCTCTTGGAGAAACTCATAGTGCGTGACCTTCTAGGTTCTCAATTTATGTTAGTCGTCCATAATTAATTATCAATTACAGATCGATCATGAGTGACACTAGTATATCATAACCCCCAATTAATCAGAAAATCACAGTTAATTCTATAACCACTTTTGAGCCCTTCAACAACTACAATTGATCGTGCCTCTGTTCCTTTCACCATCTTATACCCGTTTAGTTCAGGACATAGTCTATGTGTCAGTCCCCACTAGGTTAACTACGTCACAAATAACCCAAGTTGTAGTTCCTTGTCCTACGAATTCAAATTACTCAAAACAACTATCCAAGAAAACTATCATCTTGACATGTTATTGTTTCAGCCAAAAGCTTACAAGTAACAATCTTGACAAATGGTCATAGGGTATATGTCTCTTAATTAAAAGAGTGATAAATCCTCTATTGGTTATTCGACACCTTCGAACACTTCAATTTATACCTAATCATCCCGAATCCATACCTCCGTAGAGACGTTTGCTTAAGATGTCAAAGTATGAGTCTCCATGACCAAGATAACTTGAATACCTCAAGTCGAAGGAAACTTACACTTGAGTTGCAATGAGATCTTCGTAGACATTTATAGAACTATATAAAACATTATGACAGGTCACTTCCAATGAACTAATTACCCTTAACCAACATCCATATGTTAACTCTTAACATCCCAATGTTTCAGCCAATAAGGATCGGCTGCTTGGTAAAATCAAGAAGTCTAACATATACTAGTTTCACAGAATTGATAATGTCCAATCTCATCAATTCATCGACTATGAAATATTTCAATACGTACATAATTACATATGTAGAGATACCCACTAATTGTGATCCAATTATAATTTCTCTCATGTTATGCATTGTATTATGGACATCAATAATTGAGTTTAAGATCAAATTAAATGCATAGAAAATGTAAACTCAAATAATAATTTTATTTATCCAATAAATAATACAATATCTAAGGCGATTATCTTAAGACACCTCTCAAATATAACAATACATACCTAATTAGCCCCCCACCCCACCACCACCACCACCTCTACATATAGATGTATTAATGATATATCGCACAAACACCCCCATATAATACATAATTACATGTGATGCCCATGACACCTATATAGCATGTTGATTGCACTTACACATACCTAACATCATTATTCAATTTATTACAGTTTCACCATTTTCAGAATGGCATTAAGGCAATCATAGAGATGAGTTTACATGCAGGAAATTAACAAGGGCAATATCTATCATAATCAACCAACCATAAAAAGAAAAGATGATCAAATCAACCTACCAATGGAATGCCATCGATGCATCATCAAAAAAAAAAAAAGAAATAACACAGTGATATATTCAGGTATCTAAGATTTAGATTAACTGTGGAATCATATTTGAAATGCTTTCAAATAACTAAATACTGAAACAATATATTCAACCAATCCTGCATAGTTCCTATCTTATATTTAAACTCGCACTCTGTTGACTTATGTTCTCATGAGGTACATATTCTTATCAGCTTCCACATTTTGTACCTCAAGTGAAAGAAAATAAGTAATTGTATTGAGAGGACTCACATTCCAATCATATTAGGCCTATCAGTTGAGACATCCCAAGCCAAAAGTGTGCCCCTTCTATCACCAACAAATATCCATTCCAAGGTTGGATGAAAAGCAAAAGCACTTGCACCCATGAGCTTAATTGTATTATCAACTGAGCCAAAAACAGTAAATGTCAGCACATGTTAGGAAGACAAGTAAAAGATAATTCAAATACAATTTAATAAGCAATGATGAAAAGGATATAAGCAATTATATAATGATACGTTGCAGGGTATAGTGGACAGCATATGTCTGAATGTTATAAGCCCGAATCAAGCCATCAGCATAAGCCACATACTACAGAAGGATAAGAAAGAAAAATTAGACAACAGCACAAAAGGCACACAGAATGAAATAGTGTATAAACTCAAAAGAATGCTTAATTGAACTTAAGCATATTACCAAAGCAGGAAGTCGTGGATGACAAGCAAGGTTGACAATAGGCTTTTTAAGATCTGTTTTTATTTTTGTTGGAGGTCTACCTCCCTCAACTGTGCCAACCACTTCACATTGCCAAGAACATTACATGTCATTTAGTATACGTAACAAAAGATAAAAGCAGCAACAAAATGACAATGGAAAAATAAATAAAACCTGTCACACTCATCCGTTTGTGAAAACCAAAAAATACAACAGGCTGTAGAGGTGTCAATGCAAAATTAACTTCTGCATCCACTGAGATACGCTCTGATCTCTTCTCAGGTGAGTGTAACACAAGAGTCTGCTCAGTGTCAAAATCACATGACCGGATTGTACAATCCTGCATTCACAAAAGGTAAAAGATATATAACAGAATGATCAGATCATTTATAGCATCTAGCTAAAAAAAACAGAAACTAAGAACATGTTCAACCAGTTATAAAGGTGGAGAATATACATACATACATGCATATATGTGTGTGTGTGTGTGTGTGACTAAGAAACTAACAAAAGTAAGTTTATCAAAGAGCAATGAGTACTTGGATTAGGCAACCAAATTGAGCTAAAACACGACTTCATTTTCAACAACAATCAATGTATATACATGAAGTAGTAGTGAAAGCAAGGTTCAAAATCTCGAGCCATGTCAAAATTTCGATTTTTAACTAGAACGATACTATTTCGGTATCATGGTGATGTTTTTATGCATGG
>NW_027435021.1:0-1101 GCF_044706935.1 Curcuma longa
TAACATTTTAAACCATAGCATGCTTAAAACAAAACTTTGAAACTCAAACATGACATGGTCGAAACTTGAAGCCCTAACATATAAAGCCCTTAACTTTAACCACAAGATAACAACAAGGTTCTTACTTAACATCTTTATAAATCACATGGCATATAACATATCCAAACATGTTCTTAAAAGAAAACCCTAACCTACTACCATGGCCTAAACTCCAAGGAAGAGTTTTTCATGCTTTTCAACCAACAAAACATTAAGAAAACCATGGATAATTCATCATAACCATTATGTTGCAGGGTGAGGGAACTTACCTAGCCTTTAGAGAGGTTTTACCCTAAAGGAGAAGAGACAATGAAGCCTTGGTAAAGCCTCAACCCTTTCCCTTGCTTCTCCTAGACTCTCCTAGCCTTCCTAGAGCCTTTCCCCTTTGCTCCCTTTGCTTGGTTGATGGAACCGCCCCCTTGAGACACTCGGCCACAAGGAAAAGAGAGGGGAGAGAGGGAGTTTTCGGTGAGGGAAGATGAGGAAGAGGTGGAGATTTCGGCAATAAGAAAACCCATAAGGAATTAATGGGGTGGAGGTTACCATTTACTCTTCTCTCAACATGGTATGGAATAACACCCCTTTAATCCATTTAACCCTTTCCTTATTCTCTATATTCTTCCATTTCATGATGAAGTTATCCTTATCCATAATTTTCGAAATTCAAAATCCTCCTCATGAAGATTTCGGCAACACTCAAATAAAGAAAGAAAACTTGAATTGGGTGAGAAACCTAATGAAGAAAAGGAGTTGGAAATTGCCACTTGTAACCTCTTTTCCTTTTTCTCCTCATTCAAATTTATTTCCCCTTATGTCTCTAACAAGATAAACTTGCTAGCCCATTTGGTTATCCCATGCTTCTACTAGGCTTGCCATTCCATGAGGTCCAAGGATCAATCCTTGGTTCCTCCATTATTTTTCTCTTTTATTTTTGCAAAGCCCACATGGAATTAACCCATTTAATTTATCATCCTTTAAGGCCCATTTAGAAATTTTACTAAATTTCTTTAAATCAATCATTCATCATTACCCAAGAATTATTGAAGGAAAATTGCGGGTATT
>NW_027435022.1:0-3196 GCF_044706935.1 Curcuma longa
TGTAATACCCGCAATTTTCCTTCAATAATTCCTGGATAATGATGAATAATTGATTAAAGGAAATTTAGTAAAATTTCTAAATGGGCCTTGATGATTAAATGGGCTTTTAGCTTAATGGGCCATTAGTAGGATAATTGTCCTAATGGGCTTTATGGTTTAAATGTTTTCTTAATGGGCTTTCCCTATATGGGCTAGCTAATGGTAAAATGGAATGAAATTGGGCCTTAAAGAATGGATAAATTAAATGGGCTTAATTCCATGTGGGCTTTGCAAAAATAAAAGAAAAAAATAATGGAGGAACCAAGGATTGATCCTTGGACCTCAAGGAAATGGCAAGCCTAGTAGAAGCATGGGATAACCAAATGAGATGACAAGTTTTTCTTGTGAAAAGCATAGGGGACATGTTACTTAAGTCTAAGGGTACAAGAATGGGTATAAGGACAAGTGAAGAGGCATTTTCTTGTCATTACTTCATGATTAATTGACTTAAATTACTCCATACCGTATAAGAGAGGAGTTTCAAGAGTGAATTGTAACCCCCAACTCCACTAAAGCCTTTATAAAGCCTTCTCCTTGCCGAAAATTCTCTTTTCTTCCTCATTCTCTCCACCGAAAAAACTTTCTCTCTTCCTCTCTTCTCTTGTGGCCGAGAGCTCCATTGGAGGTGTTCCCCATCAACCAAGCTAAGGGAGCAAAGGGAAGGGCTCTAGAAAGCTAGGAGAGTCTAGGAGAAACAAGGAAAGGGTTAAGGGGCTTTACAAAGGCTTCATCATCTTCTTCTTCTTTAGGGTAAAACTTCTCTAAAGGCTAGGTAAGTTCCCTCACCCTTCAACATAATAGCTATGATGAAGTTTCCATGGTTTTCTAATGTTTTGTTGGTTGAAAAAGCATGAAAAACTCTTTCTTAAGTTTCGGCCATGATGGTAGGTTAAGGTTTTAAGAACATGTTTTGGATAAGTTATGTACCATATGATTCATGAAAATGTTTAAGTAAGAACCTTGTTGTTTACCATGTGGTTAAAGTTAGGGCTTCATATGTTAAATCTTCAAAGTTTCGGCTATGTTATGTTAGGGTTTCAAAGTGATGTTTGTTAAGCATGCTATGGTTTAAAAGTTGCATGATAATGTTTATATGAGTTAGTTTTACCATGTGATTAAAACTTAGGGTTTCATGCCATGATGTAAGTTTCGGCTATATAAGAAGGATTTAGGGCTTAATGATGTTATGTTTTTAATCATGTGTGAAATAATGCTTGTATACTTTCCTATGTTAGATTTATTCATATGTGGTTAAAATCATGTTCCATGCTTTAAGGTTCGGCCATGAAAGAGATCTTTAGGGTTTCAAGTTATGTTTAACCTAGAAATGATTGAATAAGCTATGAGATGGTTTAACATGTTTTAGGATTCATTTGCTTGGATCTACTCCATGTTACATGTTTCAAAGTATTCGGCCAAGCCAAATAAAGAGGATTAGATTAAGGTTCAAACTTGGTTATGGTTTCAAATGATATGTAATGAATTCCTAACATGATATAAGGTTTTATGTGGCTAGGTTTAAAGTTAATCAATGGTTCCATGGGAATGTAGGTTTCGGCCAGATCAAGGTTAAAGGAATTAAGTTAGGTTTCAAACCTAACTAAGGTTGTAAATGCTATGTAATAAACTCCTATTGTGGTTTAAAGTCTCATGTGGTTGGTTTTAAAACTAATCAATGGGTTCTATGCCAAATGGGGGTTTCGGCCAACTATGAAACAAAGAGGTTAAGTGATGATTCTAACCCTAACAAATGGTTTCAAAGTTTAGAGAAACTTTAACAAGACTTAGGGTATCAAGTGGTTAAGCCTAACCTATGGTTTCAAGCCATGAAGGGTTCGGCCAAACCATGTAGGAAACTCAAGTGATGGTTTAAATCTAGCTAATGGGTTTAAATACCATTTGATGTTCTCCTATGATGATAAATGTATTAGGGTTTCATGATAAGATTATGAATCTAAAGGGGACTCAAGATGATTCGATCAACCTTAAGAAATTAGGGTTTTGGTTGGATCTAGGGTTTCTTATGTGATCAACTATGAAATGGATAACCATGATTAAACTTGTTTAAGTTTCATGTAGTAAAAGTTTACAAGGCCTAAGGAAGAGAAACCTATAAGTTTTGCATAACCCTAAGGAAAGGTTAGGGTTTAGGTCAAACAAGGGTTTCAATGATGTTATCCATGATATATGTTTATCTCATGCTAATGATATGAAATGAAATCATGTTATGATATGACATGTTGCATGAGATGATGTCTGAATGTTCATCATGTTAAATGATGATGAAAGATGAAATGATAAAGGAACATTCATGACAAAGAGAAAGTGAAAGCATGTACATTATTTTACTTTAATGAATGGCTTGTACCGGAACCCGAAAGGGATCCAAGGGATGGGCACCTAATGAACGCCCCTAGGTCGAAGGATAGACAGAAGACCTAGTAACCGAGTAGTCGAGATTTGCTACCTCGTATTACTTGGAATGGCGCGCAAATGAATGAATGAATGGGTACAAGCAGGGGACCCCAATGAACGATGATGATTATGTTTATCTATTATGATAATAAGTTTTCAAAAGCATTTTCATCATTTATATGCATATGATTCCAATGTTAAGCTTAAGGAAATGTTTATGTGCTTAATGCTTATGTGCTTAATGCTAATGTGCTAATGTGCTCTTATGTTTATGTGTTTTTCACATGATATAATGTTATGCTTGAATTGACGATCGGTTTTTGGTGAGTAGGAAAGGAGCTTACTAAGCCTTGTGCTTATAGTTTTCTTCTTTCTTATGTTGCAGAGCCAAACCGAAGTCATTAGGCAATGGGAGGCAGCAGGACAAGGCTGAGATAAAGATGTGTGTGGTAGTGCCGTAACAGACTGAAAATATGAAGTTTAATATTTGCATGTTGGATGTTTAGATTATTAACTGTTTTGGTTTAAGACTTGATATGCTATGATGTTTGTTTTTAGAACTCAACAATCTAGACAATGCATGCTTATGATGTTTTATTTATCGCATTTGAAATCCCTATCATGTTATATATTTTATGTTTTCCGCTGCGAAGTTTTGGGATTTTCGTTTGTGATATTAGTATGAATGAATGAAAGATAAACTGTAGCGTCCGTCAAGGCTCTGATAAGGGCGGGCGTTACA
>NW_027435023.1:0-4974 GCF_044706935.1 Curcuma longa
AATGCATAAAATAATAAGAAGGAACCCATAACGTAATTTGGGGATTGGATTGGTAGTGCAATAATGATCCTCTAGTGGAATGGATCGTTATTGATGGATGTAGGTGTGTATTCAGAGTAGAATACGGGATCCGAAACCCATCAAAAGGCCAGATCCAATACCTCCTCGGGGTCCCTGCTGTAGCCTAAAGAAATCTTCAAAAGATGCAACCAAACGGATGAGATTAGTTCTCAGCCGTGGATGAGATTTAATCTCTACCGTTGGATGAGATTGATTCTCAGTCGTAGGATGAGTTAGTGGATGAGATCAACTTGTATCCATGGGATTAGATCAAGTTGCATCCGTTGGATCAAAGTAAATAAAGAGCATTAAAAGAGATTATATTAGAGTCATTGATGAGATTAAGTCGCGTCCGATGGACGAGATCTCTCCGGTTCGATTTTAATTCTCTTTGGATGCAAAACCCGATTCACCTTGGTTCCTCTCTTCTAATAATTAGGGCTGGCTCCTTTGTAAATATAAAAGGAGAGGTCGTGATTAAGAGAAAAGATATAGTTTTTGTTCTCTTCTTTCACCTAGCGCCGGCGGCATGTTATTGCAACGATGAAGATCGAAGCCAATTTTCGCTTCAAATTTGATGCATGCAACGCATGAAGGAAGCACGTGGCAACGTCCAATGGTGGCAAGGTGCATGCGCAAGGTGCATGCGCAAGGTGCATGCGGCATGCGGCATGCGGAAGCTTTTCTTCTGTTTGCATGAATTGCTTCCTTCAGCTTGCAATTGATAAATTGCTTCCTTCGGTTTGCAATTTATGCAATTTGCTTCATGCTTCCTTCGGTTTGCATGCATGCGGAAGCTTTTCTTCTGTTTGCATGAATTGCTTCCTTCGGTTTGCAATTTATGTAATTTGCTTCATGCTTCCTTTGGTTTGCATGCATGCATGCATGAAGCAATTGAAAATTTTGCTTGCTTCGATTGCATGAAGCTTGCTTCGGTTGCATGGCGAAGTCTTTTTCCGTTGCATGGAAGCATGTACGTTGTATAGCGGTGCTTTTCCGTGGAGGAGGAATAGGTGGTTCCAAATTTCATCCGATAGCAGTTGCGATTCTTAGCTTCTGGAAGATCATCGCCCACTCGACGTCCAGGAGGAGGTTAGGAATACAACAGAAGATCGTGAGGTCTTTTACGAGTTCTGGTATGAATTTATTTTCCGCAGTTTTATTTCATACTTAGAATTAGAAATAGAAATCGTAGATAAGTAATTTAGAATCGGCGATCCTGTGGATCGATTGACTTAGTCTTTTGTAGACTTTGTCAATTGATCCGGGCGGGATAAAAGTTTTATCCTGTGGAGTTCTACGCTTTTCGGAGTGGGTAGAATTCGGAGCATGGGACGAAGATCCAGAATGCCAACAAGCTATACGCTCTTTGTTTCCCACTTTATTTCTGCATTCCCGGGCAAAGTGCCCTTCTTCACCACATATAAAGCATTTGCATTTTCTCACCCTTGCTCTGTCATTCTGATACTTCTTTTTAATCACTCTGACATGGGTTTTATGTGGCTTTCCTTTATATGTTTGGGCCTTTTTGAGCCCAAATCTTCTTCTTTCTGGATTATGCATAATACCAGGTAAAGGCATCTGAGAGCAAAATTGAAAATCTTTCATGCTCCTCTGTAGGGCAGCTTGCTTGCACATCTCTAACATCTCTTGATTGGCATGATATATTCTGGGTAGTATACCAATCGTATTGCCTCTATGTTTTTCCTAGAATCTCTTCTCCAAATATTCCCCAATCAAGGGTGGCATTTTCTTGTAAAATTTATTTGACAATTCTTCACTCATAAAGGCTCTTCCAGTCTTTGCTGCAAGCTCTTTATACATATTCATGTAAGTATTCAAATCTCTAGTATTATGACATACTAACCTTTCCAAGATCAAGGTAAGCTTGATTTTGTTCCGCCGTTGATCCAGAGGCGGGATCTTCAAGAGTGAACATTCTTCTTATTTGGGACAGAACATTTTGTGTCTCATCTGCTGAATTGACCAATTTATTATACTGGTCAGGAAACATCATTCGCCATTGGATGAAATACTTCTTTTCTGTTTCCCCAAGAAGATTCTCTATAAACTGGACTTTGGTTCTCTTGTCTGTCCAAATATTTGAATCCACCACGTTTGTAGTTATGGACTCCTATCTGGAAATCACATCATTATAGAGACTTATATTTATGGGTAACACAAGCATTGCACCTATTTGTTGCTGTGCTGATGGAAGCGTCCATTGCTCCGTATTATATGCCCCTCGAATCTTCCCAAGCTTTGCTCCCATATAAGACATATTCCCATAAGGATTAGAAATAGATGGCCTTTCAGTAGCTGGAGCATATTGAGGAGGACCCATCATAGAATCCTCTGGTGGATTAAATGCTGATGATGCTGTGGAGGCTAAAATTCTCTGGACTTGAGCCTCTATCTGGACTGGATAGTCCGTTGGTAAATCTAGCTCAAGATGAGCTAGTTGAATCTCCTCATCCTGTTGGAAATTAGTTTCAATAGAAAAATAAGAATCAGAAGAGTCATACCCACCACCTTCTGTGGAGAATGGGTTGACCCATTCTTCCAGGTCTGTATCATAAACAGGATCATCACCATTTAGAAAAGCCATTGTTTCCTCTATTTCTTCTTCACTAATCCAACCATAGCAAGGTTGCCTTTGGTGCTGAATAACAGAATTAGCTTCATTATCCTCATCACCCCAGCTTGGCTTTATTGCTGGAATATAATCTATATATTCTGGAGGATTATATTTCACCATGTAATCGTATTTACCGCTTGGGGGTCCCAAGGTATCCCAAATATCCTTCCGCTGAGATTGGCCTTCTTGATGATTGATAGCCAAACATATGTTCTTTACCAATCCAGTTTAGTAATAATTGATCATACTCATCTGGTTCAGGATCAGGTATTGCTTCTTCCGGTTGTTCCGGTGGACATAAAGTTTGCATTCTTGTAGTCCACTCTGGTGAACCAATTGATGTCTTGGCTTGTTGAAGCTTGATTTGTCACGGATGTGGATCCAAATCCATGTGTTCCTCGCCGTGTGTCTGATAAACTTGGAACCTGCATCAATGGTGGTATGGCGATCTTTGTAAAGATTATTTGAGCGATTGCTTCGCCCCTTTTAAAATAAACAGGTTCAAATGTTAATCTTTCCAACATCATTCGGGTAATTAATAAATTGCTGGTGCCTCCCTGCCAGTTATTATACCCATGAGTCTGTATTGATAATTCAAGGTGATTAGAAAAATCATCAATACTTATCATTAGATCAGGTATCACATATGTCATTTGAGTTCCTCTGGAAAGATCCATTTCCATTGTTGCTATAATAGCACGGTCTCCTCGCCATCGAGTATCTAGCAGAACAACTAACGCCATAGTTCCTGCATCTCGTCTATGAAGAGTATAAACTCTTACCATTAGGAGGCCCACAAGGATGTGGTGAAAACCAGCCTCTCTTAAAGCTCTATGGGTTTGTGTAGTAACAAGTGGCAGATCCACTTGTCCATCTTCCACACACAATATATCTTCTTCCGAGTAGTGTTGATATACTCGGTGTTGAGTTGGTCTATATCCTGCAGAATAGAGAATTTCTACTGGTACCATCGTTGCTCTTCTGGATCTAGAGATTTCTAGTTGTGCTTCTGGATCCAATTGACTTTCAATCGTCCTTCTAAAGCGTCGTTGACTTGGGATTATTCTCCTTTGCAGATTATATAATTGCCGTTGATTCTGACGATAATCTTGAATCTGATCTTCCACCGTAGGTACTTGAGTTGTAGTAGTAGTAGTAACTGCTGGTGGTCTGGAAGTCATTTTAACTTTTCTTTTTCTACTTCAAGAATAGCAGACACATTTTTATAATTGCTTCACCTCCCAAGTATGGAACCTTTCTTTTTAGGAATAATTGCTTCACCTCCCAAGTTTAAACCAGAAAGCCTTTTAGTAAGCTGCTCAATTGATACTTTAAGTTCTTTTGAAGGAGTTTCTGGAGGATGCTGCTGCTGCTTCTTTAATTGACTAATCTGGTTCTGCAAGTCTTGTATCAACTCTCCTTGTGATATAAGCAAAGAAATTAGAGTATTATTCTGCTTAACCACTGCTTTTAGCAAATCAAAAGTTGTCGAATGTTCACTTGGTTTAGCAAAACCTTTTGTAGGAGCTTCAATATTGTCTGTTGATTTTAATGCTTTCAAGTAATTACCGTTCTCTAGCTGCTTAGAAACTCCGTCATCCACTAATCAATCTTTTAACTTCCTGCAAATCACCCTCTACTTTTCTAACACTTTGCCTTAATTCTTCAATTAACTTTACCGCCTCTTCCTCTATCAATTTTGGATGTTTAGCAATTTCAGTGACTAGGTTTCTAACTTCAGCCTTAGTAAGGGGTTTATTGGACACAAAATCTCTTTCTAGACTTCTTACAGAATTCCGTAGCTGAGCTACTTCCTTCTGAAGATTTCTATTTTCTTCCTCAAGGAAACAAAAATGCTTAAGAGTTACTTTTGACAAAAGACACACTTTACTATGAATCACACCAAGGTTATTGGCTAGGTCCTTTGGCTCAGGTTTTGAGGTATCAGCTAGGTCTAGATATTCAAGGTTTTGGTTTCAGGATTTTTCATACCATTCTCTTATATTCTGCTTAACTCTTTCTGACATAAAGGAACTTTACCATTAGATTTATTCTTACGGCTTAGGGACTCGTAAAACATTCACACTCATCCGGCTAGCTAACGACCTCTGTTTGACGGCTTGCGTTGCTTGGCGGCCTTTTGCGATCAGTTAACTCATCCGGTCGCTTTATCAAAAAAATTTCTAGTAAAAGTCCTTTTTCCCAAGCTTTTCAAATGAAGGCTAAGACTATTTTGAGGAATAGTCTATTTTATTGATGACTATTTGAGATATAGA
>NW_027435024.1:0-1582 GCF_044706935.1 Curcuma longa
GACCGTCAGATCAGAAATGGACGGTCCAGATTGATCAATTAATCAGAACTATATAAACTGGGATTTAATCGATGAACAGTGACTCGCCGTCACTGTTCATCGTCTTCGCGCGGGCGCTGTCCTGTTCGGCGACGTATCAAACGGCGTGTTCCCATCCTGAATTTCCGGTTCCGTTGTAATCCTCGGTCTTTAAGGAATCCGAAGCCGCATCATTGGGTGAACATAGGCATCTGGACGACGCTCGCTGGGGAGGGTTTCGCCGGCGTTGCAACCCTCTGTTCGTTGCGTTTCCGGCGAGCTGCTGAACGATCCGAAGCCGCACGTCCACGAGGGGTTCTCTAAAGACTGCGAAACACGTCCAAAGTTTCAGCAAGCTCGTCGGCGCAAGGAGGAGGAGAGAAATCCAGTTTTGCCAGCTGAACATCATCGGGCCAGGCTCTGAGCAGCGCCGGAGAGGGTTTCTTCGGGCTGTTTAAGGTTTCGGCTGCGAGAAAACCACACCAGTGACCGTATTCGAGCTTCCAAGGGGATTGTCGAAGCCACATTGCTGGATTAGATCGTTTGTTGACGCCAAATGGAGGAAACAAGGAAGAAGAAGGCTGGGATGTTCTGATTTGTGCTATTTCTGTTGCTGTTTCTGAATTTTAACTGTTACATTGATTTCATTTTCGAATTCCAGTTACGGAGTTGATCTTTAGTTAATGTAGTTTGTCATAATTCGTTCAAGGTGTTTCCTAAGCTTTGTTTTTAAGCTTTCTTGCGCTGAATTGCTTGAGCTGAAACTGCATTTGTTGACTGAAACTCACTGTGCAGTGCCGAATGAACTGAATTTTGTTACTGAATTCACTGTGCAGACTGTTCCGTGCCAACTTCCTCACATAGTATCAGTAGGTTAGGGTTTGTAGTTTCCTTGATGTTGGTTAAGTTGAATTTGAGTAGTTAGTTGTTTTAGAATAGTTTAAGTTTTGGTTTGGGTGAATTTGAAGTTATTGGACCGTGCCAACTTTAGTTCTTGATTAGGATAAACTAGTTTCAGCGTTTTGATTGCATTCTAAGGAGTAGTTAGCTAGTTTTGGTTGATTTTAGTGTATGGTCTATTGCTTGCATTGTCTTGAAACCTTGAAACCAATTTTGCACATCATGAGCCATTTCATTTGGTTAGTCTGATTTGATAAA
Source organism: Curcuma longa (assembly GCF_044706935.1). Taxonomy (NCBI): domain Eukaryota; kingdom Viridiplantae; phylum Streptophyta; class Magnoliopsida; order Zingiberales; family Zingiberaceae; genus Curcuma; species Curcuma longa. The sequence continues at coordinate 1,177 of NW_027435024.1, forward strand.
TTTCAGTTGCATGAGGGTTCCTTTAATTTCCATTAACCAGCAATTGAGTTCGAATTTTATGATTGTTTAGAGGTTTCGTGCTTTTAAATTGCATCAAATTGCATTTTAGGTTTACCTTGATACCTTGGTTCCTTAGTTGCATTTTTAGATTAGTTAATTGCATTTTTCATATAGTTGCTGATTTTAAATTTTCATTTTATTTCAAAACCCCCAAAAACCCCCATTTTGATAGAAAACCCAAAAACACGACACCCAAGCTCGAATTAGACAATTTTTCTACTAGTCCTTGGAAAAACACGACTCGAGGCCCCTATACTTCATTTGCTTGAATTCATCGTGGGTTTTCGATAAAATCTATAAATTCTAATTTGAACCCTATCGTGACACCTAGTTTAGGGCTTTTCAA
>NW_027435025.1:0-6745 GCF_044706935.1 Curcuma longa
TAGACTTCCTTTCCTCTTTGTGTGCTTCAATTTTTTTCTCCCCTTATCCCTTGATTATGTTAATTTTGTTATCGAACAAAATTTTATTAAATTTTGTTATCCAACAAAATTTTATTAAGTTTTGTTATCCAATAAAATTTTGTTTAAAATTTTGTTATACAATAAAATTTTATTAAGTTTTGTTATCCAACAAAACTTTGATTAAAAATTTTGTTATCCAACAAAATTATATAAATTTTGTTATACAACAAAATTATGATAATTCAATTATTTCTTCTTACAATTTCTATGATGGCAAAGCTATAAAAGGGAAGGAAAGGGAGAGGCTAAAAACACAACAATTCCAATTGTTTCCAAGCCTCTAGGGCCGACAGCAATACAAACATCTCCCCCCTCCTTTGTTTGCTAGGGCCGACGCCCCTCTTAGACTTCCTTCCCTCTTTGTGTGCTTCAATTTTTTTCTCCCCTTATCCCTTGCTAGGGCCGGCGGCCAAGAGAGGAGAAAGAAGAAGAGAAAGAAGGAGAGGAAGAGGAAGAAGAAGAAGCCTTACTTCCCTATTCTTGCTATCGGATTAGAAGAGAGGAAAACAAGGAATTTGGGTGGAGTTATCTTGGAAGATCGTTGCCCACACAACGTCCAAGAAGAGGAGAGGAATACAGCAGAAGATCAAGAGGTCTTCGGGTAAATAACATCTCTTACATAATCTCAAGAAGAAAGGTACAATTTATTTATTCCACTGCGTAAATTATTTTCTTTGTATGGATCCTGAATACCAACACAAGAGTCCAAGATCATATGCTTCGATCAAGGTATGTTTTGATTCCTCAAGAACTTACTTGATTAATCAAGCACATGTCTGATTGAAGACGAAGGTTGATTGGAAAGGTTTTGTCTCTGAAAAATTTTTGTTTGGCAAGAATTGAACGGAACAGGATTCTAGTTTCCAACAACTAAGTCCTCCATTATAATATTTAGTCCACCTGATCTACTAGAGCTTTCTTGTTAAATCCTGCACACTTAATAAGATATTAGATCCATAGTAGCTTAACTTTAAATCTTTTTCAACATAAAAATACATATTCGATTATCTGGTGCTCTTTGCACCAACAATCTCACCTTTTTTGATATCTGACAATCTGATTGAAAGTTAAGAAAATTTCATTCAAAAATTCTTTTCAAATATTTTATTATTTTAAAAATTCATCCTGATATTTTAATTCCTAATTATGCTTTGAACGCACTTAATATTTTTTAATATTTTAAACTCATATTCTCCCCTTTAACATACATCAAAAACGAAAAAAAGTATACTTAAAAATATCACTTTTCAAAAGTTGCAAGGTATAATACTTAGTTCAAAGTTATTTTAAAACAATTTTTTAATAAATCTTTGGAAATACCTTCTGAAAAATAAAATTTGAAATTAAGTTTTTAAATCAATTTTCCAAAACTAACTATTTTGCAAAACTTAACAACATACTGTAGTAAAGAAAAACATTTGACAACGTTTTGCAAAATTTTTGAAAAATCAAAACCGTTTGAAAATATTTTTTTGGAAATAAACAATTGACAAGTAAATTTGTAATTGCTTAAAAGAAAACATAAGCAATTGAATTAAAAGACATGCATGTAAGCAATTATAAGCACTTAAAGAAATTACACTTAAAATGAATGATATTCTAAGTGTTTTCAAGTATGGATCTCATTCATGGTTAATTATATTTTAACTAAGCATATTTATAATAACCAAGGGATACATAGATAAAATTCCAAACATAAATTAATTATAAGTTCAACAAACACAAAAGTCATACAACCTCATAACTATTAACTAAACTAAGTCAAGCAAGCTAATCAAACAACAGTGGAGGGTAGCCGATATGCATGCTCAGAGCATGCCCATCATTTGCTATTGCTTGAGTGCATCGAATCATGCCTTGAGACATAATTGAATTAGTTACGATATATCAGAGATGTTGAAGTAGACAAGGGTCAAATCTCAACGAAACCGAGGTAATGTCCTTCTCCATTATGACCAACTGTAACTTCTCGATTTACCTCCTTATAGATGATCGTGAGGCCAACCGTGTGGGACCGTTGGGATGGCGAATTCCATCTTTTACTGAAATTGAGTGCATCAAATCGTTCAATGATCCGTTGAAATCCCTCCCGCATCTCTCATTGTAAATGGCCATATGGATTATTTGGCTGCATAGGAGTTGCTTGAGCAAACTCTTCAGCAGGCAACTCTAGCAGTGGGGTAACTGGCTCAGCATTTAACTTGACCTCCTTGAGCTCGCACATGTCATCGAGGTTTATAGAACAACGTCTTGTGGTCCCGCTTTTTTACACCAACTAGGAGCAGCTATCTATAACCTATCTTATAAAAAGAATATGATATATATATGCTTGGCTCTACCTAATACAATGTCGTTTATGCCACAAGATACGATAAAACAGTGATGATGTGACGTATGTCATATGTACCTTTTTGGATGAACAAAAATTGAAATAGTAAATAATGGCCCTAAAGACTAGTAACCCTATGTTTATGTAATCTATGCCTAAATGCATACATGAGAAAAAGATGAAAAAGTTAGGTCACTATTTCATCTCTAGTGGCTAGAGGTAAAATGCGACCTACGATGTATTTGTACAATACATTATCTTGAATATTAAGATTAATTACATGTACAGGAGGATGATAAGGTGTATGAAAAAATTCCTAATACATTAAGTCTAAGGTAATGTGAGAAAATGGTTCAAGTAAATTTCAGAATAAGTTGGGAAATAGTAGGAATGATTGTTGGACAACCTAGTGTTCAAAAAGTTTCTAACTATGTCAACATAAAAAAAAAATGATAATCCCAGTAGCTACATATCTGGGGGTGATCGGTCCGGTCACATGGAAGTTTCCCACCGACCACCAGGGTAAATCGGGAAGCGCATACGGCGGTCAATCTAGATGTCCAGCATCCTTTGATTGCGTTCCCCATTTGGAGGAAAATTTCTGCAAATACGTCGTAGCTGGGGATCGAACCGCGGGTCCCTAGGTCACAACCCGAATGTCTTACCGTTGCACCATTGCCCCGGGGACACTATGTCAACATCAAAGATGTCTTGAGTGGCTGCCTGAGTTCTATAATGTATGTCATCTATAGGAGAAAGATTATGATAGAACTTGGCACACATGTCAATGTTAACATAGTGAGTGCAATAGACTAGGTTTGTAAGGGCATAATAGTTGATAATCTCAACTGTATTAGGGTAGTATTCACTAAAGAAAACACTATCTAAATAGTGAATTCCTATGACTAAGTGAGTCCTATTTGGAAAGGCTAACCTATGTTCCTTGGTGGGAAACCTAGGGGTCCATGCTAAGGTTGGAGGGGTTGGCCTATTCTTGGTTAAGATGATGTTTTCGGCTATACAACAATATTAATACAATAAGTAAAACAAATAGCGATAGAAAGAAAGGGTTTAGGATTGTTACCGAGGCATCTTGAAAGATTTGGAAGCTTGGACATCGGTATAAGGGTTAAGAAGAGGAAAGGGAGGAGCTTGGTGATGAGGCCGACCTTACTGTCGGTTTTGTTTTATAGCCTAAGATTAGTCGATCAGTAAGGTTTATCGTGGACTAATACACTGAATGTTCGATCAATTGGTCAGATTCTGATAAGACTTTTTATATACATTTTTGAGGTTGATCAGTTGACCTATAGGGCATGATCGATCGACCAGAATACCAAAGTCCGATCACCTGATCAACTTTTTTAGTTCATGAGATGGTTCAATCGATCGAGAATGGATTATTAGTTGCCTGATTAGGTCACGTCAGTCAAATTGTCAATCAACTTTTGATTATGATCGGTCGACCAATATTAGGTTATCGATCAACCATTAAGTCTGATGTTTGTTCTTAACAATTTATGGTTGTTTAAGGGTTATCAGTCGCTCGAACCGTATTATTCGATTAACTGAATAAATTATTCCAAAATAATATTATAAATTAATAATTCATCTAAAAATTATCATTAAACAAATATCTAACCCTCTTATAGCTTAAATGATCATGGTTTGACCATCATGTTTGGTTAAAGGTTAGTCACTATAGTGGTCAATTTGGGTTTATACGCCTTTGATTTATGTTAATGCACTAATCTAAATCTAGAACCTGGGGTTGATCCTAACATCTCATGCCCATCTACATGGCTCAATACACAAATAAGGTAAACCGAGGTGTTTGTGAGATGCAAAGGCTGCCTAAATCTATCAGTGCATGAAGTCTACGATAAACCCTAGGCTAGTTCCAATTAAAATATAATAAATACATAATATAGTAGCATAAAATAATTCTATTCTATCAATCTCTATTAATTTTGTAGACATATTTAAGAAAATTATTGGGTAATTTGTGTAGGATCTTATAATGCGCTAGAGGGGGGTGAATAGCACATTCTTCACTTTTCATTCGTTTGTTCTATTAGAAAACTAAGCGGAATATTAGAAAACAAATAAGGACACACAGATTTTTACTTGGCTCCTAATTCTCCAGGGTTAGTATGCCCAAGACCTATGTATGGGAGGCGTCTGTCCACTAGTGGTCTCCTTTTCGAATGTTCGTTTAGAGACGGAGAACCCTATCTTATAGTCTAATAAAGAATAACAATAAATAAAACAATAAGACAAGTAAAAAAAATAAATCAAACACTTTCACCGATCTGGAAGTCCTAAGCATCGCGCACTCCTCTTGGATCTTCCCCCATTGCAAGAGTTTGGCCCCGTTTACGTTCTAAATCACCACTAGAAGGAGAGGTTGGCTTGTAATTGATGAGTCTGGTTGTGCACGTTCACCCTTCTTTAATAGCACCTTTCGATCGACTGGAACCTCGTTCAAGTTGAACCCACGTAGACCACCGATCCACTATCTCCGCGGCTAACTCGGCCTTCAAGTCGACTGGAATCTCCATTCAGGTTGACTCTAAGCTGACGTAGAGGGTCTGGATAAACTTTGACTTCCACAGCGTTTACCTAATTTGGGTCGAGTGGAATTGTAAGATATTAGAAATTTTATGGTTAGGATTAACCAATTATAGGCTGAGTTTTTAATTGGGTCATATTGAGTGGGTTAAAGTCCAAATTAGCCAAGCCCATTTAGGTTAATAGGTCAGATCTAAAATTAGGTTAAACACATAAATTGCTAGTGGTAGAGAATGAAACCCACCTTGCAAAGACCAAATCAATGAAACTAATTTGGATCAAATCAGAGGTTATTTGGTTAGTGAACCAAACGATTTAGTTTGAATCAAATTGAACCAACTTCGTTTAGTTTGGGATGGAAGAAGTTTTGACAAAAATAAAAGGGATGGAAAGATTCATCTTGCGAAGATGAATCAAACAAAACTGGTTTGGGTCAAATCAGAGGTTATTTAGTTAGTGAACCAAGCGAACCAAGATTGAACTTGATTCGCTACAGTAATCGATTCAATGATTACAGTAAATCCTAGGTTTTAAATCGGTTTAACCCAAATCTTAACCCCGTTTGAAAGTTACTGTTGATTTCTCGTTATAACTTCCCTTCCCGGTTCGATCGTCTACCTCTTCTCCGTGCAACCCGCGATTTCCCCCACGCTCGCGTCTCACGCAGCGCTGACTCCGACGGAAGCAATAAATGCCACCACTTGTGCCCGGGTCCGCCGACGAGGAATTATGGTAGGAAAGCTATAAAGAAGGCCCGATGCAAGCAGCCGAACTGTCTCTCCTCTATGTTTCACTGCCCACAGCGTGGAATCCTCCGCGATCGCCCTGCTGCCACGTGCTCCCCTGCTCCACCGCTCCCCTCGCCACCGTCGTCCCCTCTGCAATTGCTACCGTGTGAAGACCAGTAGAGCCGCGCTCGCAGCCTCCTTTATGGCATTCCCTTCTCCTTTCCTTTCTCCGTTGCTACCCGTGTACCCTGAAATAGAGCCACCGCCGCACTATCACCGTCGTTCCTTGTCGACTAGTGCCATCCTCTGCCCTTCGCCGTCGCCGCATGGAGAAGATGTCGTCGCCTCCCTTCGTTGTTCTTCTCCTTCCCCACGAGTGCGCCACCACCCTCTGGATTCAGCCACGAGAGGGAAATTAAAGCTAGGTTTCAACTGAAAGGAACTGGAGCTAGTTGATCTAGGGCTTCGGATTTGAGGTAAGTTTGGTTATGGTTTTTTCTAAGATCTTATCTGAATACCTAATTCTAAGGTTTTTGAATTTTGGGAGTTTATTTCGGTGGGATCTGTTCATGGTTGTTAAATTGTTGAGGTGTGAATTCAGTGAGGAAATTATTGATCTGTTGATTAGGGTACAGTGGTTAATAGGGTTTGTTCGGTTTGGGGATGATAACCTAATACATGGAAGTAGGAGAAAAGAAATAAGATAACCATAGGTTCGTTAATTTTGGATGGCTTAATTAATAGTTGATGAATGGTTTAATTAGTGATTAATTAATTTAATTATTGAGTTTAATAGAGTTAGTATTTGATTGATCTTTTTAATAGGATTTATGGTTAAGTATGGATTGAACTTAATCAGGTGTGTGTGATGAGTAGTGTTAACTGGACTTGGTTGTGTTAATCTGACCAAGTTAAGTTAATTGGATCTGGATTAAGTTAGTATTTGATTGATGTGCGTAGGGTATATATGTGTTTTTTACGCTTTTATTGCACATCTTTCTGTATTTCATGTCATTATCTTAAGTTTATCACATCC
>NW_027435026.1:0-2108 GCF_044706935.1 Curcuma longa
GAAAGTCCGAGTGCTTTGACAAGTTCAAGGAGTATAAGGCTGATGTGGAGAAGCATCATGGTAAGAGTATCAAGACACTGCGCTCGGATCGTGGTGGCGAATACCTCTCGGGTGAATTTAGGAACTACTTGTCAGAGGCTGGGATCCACTCCCAGTTGACTGCACCGGGTACACCCCAACAGAACGGTGTGGCGGAAAGAAGGAATAGGACTCTTATAGAGATGGTTAGATCGATGATGAGTTATGCAAAGTTGCCAAAGTCGTTCTGGGGATATGCTTTGGAAACAGCTACATACATCCTGAACTTAGTACCTTCTAAGTCAGTACCCTCTACACCCATAGAATTGTGGACTGGTGACAATCCTAGATTTGCAATGTGTCACGAGTAGGGTTGCAAATTGATTTTAAATATCGAAAACCCACAATTAATCCGAATAAATCAAGTATAGGGGCCTCGAGTCGTATTTTTCCAAGGACTAGTAGATAATTGCTTAATTTGAGCTTATCGTGTCGTTCTTTGGGACTTTGATCTAATGGAGTTTTGGGGTTTTTAACTAAATGTAAACAAAACTGAGCAAATAAATCAAAAATACAGTTCTAGTCTAAAAATAAAACCTAAAGCAATCTAACTCTAGCACTCAACAATTTGATGGCAAGAGTGAATAATCAAATGTTTGACGATGCAAAACAATGCAACAAAACGATTCCATGTTTATTAAAACCAACCATTTAAATCCTAAATTGCAATGAAAATGCTTAAGCTAGTTTATCCTAATCGAGAACTAATGGCAGTAACTTCAAATTCACACAACCAAAACTTAAACTATTCTAAAACAACTAACTACTCAAATTCAATTTAACAAACATCAAAGATAAAAACTAAACTACAAACTCTAGCCTACTGATACTCTGTGAGAAGGTTGGCACGGAACAGTTGAAGGTGGCACAAAGCAGCAACAAGCAAGGTTATCAGAACTTACCAAAATCCGTAACACGAACAGCTAATTGAACTCTAAACAATTTCAAATCCAAACACCAGCTAAGCATTAACTAGTTAAATTGAATCGACAAGGTTTTATCAGAAACACGAATTCAAGATTGAGAAGTTCAGAAATGAAAATTTTAGAAATGCAGAAACGATGAAATGCATCCACGGCTTCTTCTCCCTTTTGTTTCCTCAGCTGGTTGTCAATCAGCCGCCGGATAACCAATCTTGGTTCCGAAAATCCTTTAAAAAGCTAGTCTGCGATGGTTGAATTCCTTGCTCACGTCCACAGTTCTGAAGATCGAAGAAACCCTCCTCAATTCGGCAGAAACCTGTGTTCGAGTCACATTTGCTGTTGCAAGCTGGAATGTTGCTCGTCTCCTCGCGCTGATGAAGTTACTGATCCCTCGAGCTCACTCTAAAGCCTTCAGAGAACCCCTCTTCCGACTTCGGCCGCTGAGGAGACCGTAACTCACCGAGATTTGCAGGGAATAGAGGATTCCTAGCGGCGGAGAAACCCTCGCCGTCGCTAGCTTCCAGCCACCGATTTCCGGCCAACTCAGCGGTTCTAGCTTCCTCAAGGATTCCAGTAGCACGAAGGAATCGGATTGGGTGGATGGGAGCTCGTGTACACGTACGTCGCCGAGCAGAGTTCTTCCGCGGGACGAAGCACAGTAACGGCGCTCACTGTTCATTCCCGAAGATTATAGCTTTTATACTTTGATTAATTGATTAATATCAGCCGTCCATCTCTGATTCGGAAAGGTGCACACTTGATCTCGGCTTTAGGGCAGTCTAGGGTTTCCAAAAAAATCAGGGATTTTTATCGGGCTCGATCTAAGTCATGTCCTCCATGTTGGCTTGATCAATTTGGCAATTTTGACTTGAGTTGACCACGGTTTAGCTCGAGTCGGATCCGATTTAACCCTAAAATCAATTTAAAATCCAATTAATACCAAAAATTCACCATTAAATCATAAAAATTATATCAAGCCTTAAATCATGCAATATAGCACAAACATGATGAAATCGATTCAATAAATAATCATTTTCATGTAAAAGCCCAAAAATAAATCGATTTAAAAATTAATAAAACCCTAAATCATCAACTGAGCGCAAGCCT
>NW_027435027.1:0-5738 GCF_044706935.1 Curcuma longa
CATCAGGGTTTTGGAGAATGACCCAAGATAACCCAAGATTGGGTTTGTTTTCCACTTATATACTCTCCCAAATCTGCCCAGATTTTCCCTGATTTACAAGGCTTCATTCCAATGGGTTTTTCACCTAATAAACCCAATTTTCTTCTATTGGACTCTGAACCAAAGTTGTTGAGCATCAAATTATCTTTAATTTGGTGGATGGACCAACCCATAATTCCTTCTGAGTCGAAAGTTATGTTGGTTCGAAGTTTGATCTGCTGTTTGGATAGAGAACTAGTATGGCCGTGGTTACGAGGCATGACCGTGCCATTTAGCATGGCATAGAGAAGTCATCTCTCTATACACACTGAAGCAAAGTTGTAGATATTGAAGTTATCTACATTTCGGTATGTAGCATGGCCTGTGGGTCCATCCGAGCTGAAAGTTATGACTATTTTATTTTAAATCTGCAGAACTATCCAGATGGGAGACACGCCCAGAATTTTCCATCACACGGCCGTGCCTAATAGGCACGGCCTGGAACAGGCAAGCTTCGGGAAAAATGGCTCGGCCGTGCCTAATAGGCACGACCTTCACCTAGCGTGTCTCTAGAAAAGAGGCATGGTCGTGCCTTTTAGGCACGGCTAGGGGGCAGCTGCAATCTGGATAATTGGCATGATCGTGCCTGTGGGGCATGACCATGCTGTCTTCCATTGGTAGGAGGAACACGACCGTGGATATGTGAGGCATGGTCGTGCTTGGTAGGCACGACTGTGTTCTACTCTATTGCTCCTTTTCCTCCATTTTCGCATGTGTGCTGCATGAGAGACTCGCCCGTGATGACGAGCACGGCCAGTACGAGTCTCTTTTCTCCACTATTTGCTCCACTATCAATAATGCATCATTTTGGCTCTAAATCGTATCCTGTCAAGTAAAATATACAAAGAGCAGATCTCTGAGCAAAGAGTAGAAATATACAATATAAAATAATAAGGTGTAACAAAGTGTAGCATATGCAATGAATTATAAGTAGATGAGCATTAAAACAAGGCTAAAAATCATATATGATCTACGCTCATCATTGAACTACCGCATCAATCCCATATTACAATATGGGCACCTTCTTATTATGAGTGCATTAATCTCCCTGTGTTTAAGACATCGTATGTCCATTAATTAAATGAGTTACTGACAACTCAATTAATTAACTTCTAATTCCAAGAGTAGTACCACTCAACTTTATTATCATTCCGGACTAAGTCCACCTGCAGGGTTTACATGATAATTTTTTTGAGTTTCTCAAGGGGACATCATCAACCTAAATAATTAAGACATAGATTCCTTCTATAATCAACAACACATCATATAAATAGCACTATCTCCCAACTCATCGGACCTTTTGATTTTTACAAATAAATCTCTGGTTCCATTGCCGGAATAGAACAGAAGGAAAAAAAAAGTGCAGAAAAAAAAAGACAGAAATTGCAGTTATTTTCCAGTTGCTGTTTTGAATTGTTTGAGCACTGATTTGAGCTCGAATTGCAGGGAGATTGTAGTATGATAAGCATTAGTAATCAATCTTCATGATAGAAAAAGAATGGATGAAAAACAGTGAGAAAATGGGGAGAAAAAAAGAAAGTATCAACTTGGTTTTGAATTGTTTTTGGATTTAAAGTTGCCATTGATACTTTGCAATTATGGTTTCATGTGAATTGAATTTTGCTTGCTGATGATTGATTACTATTTCTTAGCTCTTGTAGAAGTTAAATGTGAAGGAATTTTTCTTGAGAATGAAGAGAAACAAAAGATAGCATATTTGGTGGAATTTGAAGAAAATGAGGAAAGGAGGAGGAGATTGTATCAAGAAGAAGAATTGGAAAGGTTTAGACCAGATTTGTTTCATGGAATTGAAGAACAAACAGAAACAAATGTGTTACAAAAGAAATGAAATAGAAAAGAGGGCAAGAGGTCATTGGTTAGCATTTAAGTATATCCATATCTACCACTACCATGCATTTTCTTGAAAGTTCCTTTTTTTAATCTTGTTCTTTCTAAATTCTTATCTCATTTGTTTCAGTTCATGATTTGCTTATTGTCTTCAATAATCCTTAATAAGTGTGGATTCCAAATAAAGAATGCTAGTGGAGAGTAGGAAACAAGCAAGCCTATGGAAGTGCATGAAACTTAAGTTGCTTGAGTGAGCCCTACATTACTTGATCATGAATTAGAATTAGGGTGAGAGCCACTGATTTTTCTATTGAAAACAACCTTGTGAGATTGAGTGTGGTGCATTTATCTTAATTAGTCATGAAGGATGAAACTTGCTAGGTGGTTAACCAAGTACAAGAGTCTAGTTGATGGACTTAAGTTTTTGAGGTTCTACAACTTTAAGTAATTCTCTTTCAATTAATAAAGATTGAGACATTTCAAAACTAAAAATAAAAGTGTAGTATGGAGTCCCAAGTCGTATTTTTCCAAGGACTAGTAAAGAATTGTATGAATCAAGCTAGAATGTCGTTCTTTTTGGGTTTTTATTATAAAGTGGGGGTTTTGGTATTTTTAATGAAATGTAAATGGAATAAGGAAATGAATGAAAGATGCAATATGCTAATCTAGAAGTAAAACTATTGAAACAAGGTTTTAAAATAAATCTGAAAATGCAACTCATTAAATTCATAGAATTCAAAACTCCACTAATGTTCACGAATTTGATATGCAATTCTCAAAACTCTAACAAGTTATTAAAATCAGCAACTAAAATTCAAAATGCAATGCAAAACAAATTAAACAAGAGTTAAAAGAAATCAACAAATCTAGAACTAGGGAAAGAGTATACTAAAACAAAGAATTGCATTCTAAAGAACCAACCTAGATTGCAAACAAAGATTCAATCTGTTTATCTCATGAAATTAACTAACAAAGGCAACTAACACCTAAACTAACAATTAAGCTACAGAATCATCAATTCTGATATGGAACAGTACCATCCTATGAAACAGATCGGTGAAAGAATTCAGATTCAGAAATTCGGATTCAAGGAATTCAGATTCAGAAATTCGGATTCAAGGAAATCAGATTCAAGAAGGTTTGATGTAATTGAAGCTAAAGAACTCTAAACAAATTAGAACTCAACTAAAAGCTAGAACATTAACTAGTAACACGAATTCATGGTCTTCGATCAGAACACAAATTGGAAACAGAATTTCAGAAAAAAATATAGAAACAAAAATAATGCAGAAACCGATCTTAGATCTTCCCTTCCAAATCATCTCCAATCTAGCCGTCACACTAGATCTGATCAAGAATCAGAAATACCAGAAGATCAACTCCAATTCTCAGCCCCGAATTTATCTAAATTGCATCTGATCAGCCACAGGGAACGCCCTTGAAATGCAGAACAGAGACAATCTAGAATCTGATGATCAAGCTGTTGTCCTTCAAATCGCTGGTGAGTTAAAGCTAAGGAACCTTCAATAACCTTCGAGGAACGCCTCCGAATGCAATTGGAAACTCCGATCAGTGTGGATCTGAAGATGGCAGCCAGAATTCGTCGTGGATCAATAGCTCTGGAGAAACCCTCTCCAACGATTCTGATCGCTATTAACACCGAACTGAGATTGGAATCGCCTCCTAGAATCTGGAGTTTGGATTGGAAGAAGAAAAACCCGAAGATCCTACACTAAACCTAAGAAAACAAGGAAGAAAAACTCGCGGAGACGACGATGAACAGTAGCCAAAAATCGCGATCCTCCATGCTACAGTGAAACTTCTCTTTATAACGGGGATTTGAAATCGCCGGTTCGGAACTGTGCTGAGCCGGGTTATTCTGCTATTTGGCACCGATTCAATCTGTTTCAGCCCTGGTTCAACTCAAATCAAGCCGGTTTAGCTCCAATTCGACTCTGGTTCTACTCCAATCCACTTAAATCTTGATCATGAAGTTCGGAATCCATCGAATCACCAATTTTGACTTGACTCGACTCAATTTGGCTCGATCATGATTTAATTTGGACCCTACAAACAATCAAGTTCAATTAATGCCAAATTTATCGTAAAATTACAGAAATTAGAATTAATTATCCAAATATACAATAAATCACAGTTGCAATCAATTCATGTCATTTAGCACTTTATTTACATGTAGAAATCCAAATTGAATCCATAAAATGATGTAATATCCTAGCTTATCAAATTCCCCCATACTTAACCTTGTGCGTCCCGCTCAAGCCAAAACAATAAAACTAAGAAAAACTCCTATTATCGTACCCCCCTAGATCATCCTCAATCAAAGTTAGAAACAATTGAAAGAGAATTACTTAAAGTTGTAGAACCTCAAAAACTTAAGTCCATGAACTAGACTCTTGTACTTGGTTAACCACCTAGCAAGTTTCATCCTTCATGACTAATTAAGATAAATGCACCACACTCAATCTCACAAGGTTGTTTTCAATAGAAAAATCAGTGGCTCTCACCCTAATTCTAATTCATGATCAAGTAATGTAGGGCTCACTCAAGCAACTTAAGTTTCATGCACTTCCATAGGCTTGCTTGTTTCCTACTCTCCACTAGCATTCTTTATTTGGAATCCACACATATTAAGGATTATTGAAGACAATAAGCAAATCATGAACTGAAACAAATGAGATAAGAATTTAGAAAGAACAAGATTAAGAAAAGGAACTTTCAAGAAAATGCATGGTAGTGGTAGATATGGATATACTTAAATGCTAACTAATGACCTCTTGCCCTCTTTTCTATTTCATTTCTTTTGTAACACATTTGTTTCTGTTTGTTCTTCAATTCCATGAAACAAATCTGGTCTAAACCTTTCCAATTCTTCTTCTTGATACAATCTCCTCCTCCTTTCCTCATTTTCTTCAAATTCCACCAAATATGCTATCTTTTGTTTCTCTTCATTCTCAAGCAAAATTCCTTCACATTTAAATTCTACAAGAGCTAAGAAATAGTAATCAATCATCAGCAAGCAAAATTCAATTCACATGAAACCATAATTGCAAAGTATCAATGGCAACTTTAAATCCAAAAACAATTCAAAACCAAATTGATACTTTCTTTTTTTCTCCCCATTTTCTCACTGTTTTTCATCCATTCTTTTTCTATCATGAAGATTGATTACTAATGCTTATCATACTACAATCTCCCTGCAATTTGAGCTCAAATCAGTGCTCAAACAATTCAAAACAGCAATTGGAAAATAACTGCAATTTCTGTCTTTTTTTTTCTGCAGTTTTTTTTTTCCTTCTGTTCTATTCCGGCAATGGAACCACTCCCCCACACTTTAACATTTGTCTGTCTCAGACAAATCAGAACCATACCAGCTCCAGAATCTGCTATTTCCAGAATCTGATAATTCCAGCCAATTCTGTATCCTGTTTTTTTTTCTGGATTTTTCTCCTTCTGTTACATTTCTTTTCTTGCTGCCATCAACAAACATGATTAGATTCTCAACTTGTTGTGTCAAGAATGCTTGAATTGAATTGAGTTTCACCAGAATTTACCAGCTGATCAATGATTTTGATACACTACTCTCACTTTTCCAACATGCTGTTTTTTTCAGTTTTCTATCTGGTTTTTCTTCTTTGTTTTTCTCTTTTCTTTGCTTTTGTTTCAACAACCTTGAGTCAATTCTGAGTTTGTTGTCTAGTATATGCTTGAATGGAATTAAGCTTCACCGGAATTCATCAACTTATCTGTAACGCCCGCCCTTATCAGAGCCTTGACGGAAGCTACAATTTGTT
>NW_027435028.1:0-1381 GCF_044706935.1 Curcuma longa
TATACAAAAGACCTAGTCTTTTCAGTATACTTCCTAACAGTTTTGACTCTAAATCACATCATGTCAAGCAAAATATACAAAGAGCAGATCTCGAGCAAAGGAGTAAAATATGCAATATAAAAGAATAAGGTGTGACAAAGTGTAGCATATGCAATAAATCACAAGTAGATGAGCGTTAAAACAAAACTAAAAGACTATATATGATCTACGCTCATCAGTTCCTTAGAGGATTTCTTCTATCCTAACAAGAGAAGGTGAAACCCTTTACTTAGGACCTCCTTGGTTCTCTTCCTTGCTCTCCCTAAAGCCTCCTAGCCTTTGCCCTTGGTCCTCTACCCTTGAAAGCTTGGTTGATGGTGGAAACCCTCAAGACCTTTCGGCCAAAGAAGAAGAGAGACTTCAAGGAGCTCTCGGCCAAGAATGAAAAGAGAGGGAGGGAGAGGAATTTCGGTGAGAATGAGAGGAAGAGTGACATTTGGTGAGGGGGAGGCTATATAAAGGGAGTGTTAAGAGGAGAGTTACAATACAAGTTGATAACTTCCCTCTTAACTCCCATTAACTCTTGTAATAAAAGTAACCAAGTGTCTCTTTACTTGCTAAGTGCCTCTTCATGAACCCTTAGCCTTAACTAGAATTTCCCCTTTCCTTTTCATAGCAATTGCTTGCTAGAACTTGTGGCTAACTCATGCTCATCTAGGCTTGCTACTTTGCATGAGGTCTAAGGTTCAATCCTTGGCACCTCCATTTCTTTTTCTTTCTTTTCCTTTTTGGCAAAGCCCACCCATGAGAGTCCATTTTCATTCCCTTTGGCCCATATAAAAATTAGGCCCTTTATGAAAAATATTAACCCATAGACCCTCTAGGACATACCCTACATTTTTGGTCTATTAGGGTTCTATCCCTTCAATATAAGATCTATTTAGTATTTGTACTAAATTTTCCTCATGACTAGGCCTTCCTCCTTATATTCATGTTCAATATTTATAAAATATTGGAAGGCTTTTGTGGGGCGTTACATATTCCTTCTATAATTAATGACACACCGTATAAATAGTAACATCACCCAACTTACCGAGAATATTTGATCTGACGGAAAGATCTCACCCTTTGGTAAATTAAAGCAATAATTACTAAGTATAGGTGCCCATTTATTACATTGGGATTAAGAGTGCATAAGTATAATAACAGAGGTCTTGTTCAATTTGCGAGTCAGTGTAAATCGAACAACCTCAATGGTCCTACTCAATACACACAAAGTGCACTAGTGTAATTCTACAGTCAAGACAGACAGTCACCGAATTACACTACAACCGTTCCCGATGGTTTGTCCAAAGTCATCTTGGTTGTGAGTCTTAGTTTATAATTCACAAGGGACCGATAA
>NW_027435029.1:0-3271 GCF_044706935.1 Curcuma longa
GATGTAGATCTCCGATCTGTTGGTATGAAGGTGGTGAGAAGAAAGAAATGGGACTCCAAACAGATGTCATCAGCGACACCACCCAAGCTATACAGAATATTCGCCAACGGATAGAGACTGCTCAGAGCCGGCAGAAGAGTTATGCTGATCAACGACGGAGACCATTGGAATTCAATGTCGGGGACTTTGTTTTTCTCCGAGTAGCTCCAATGAAGGGAATCATGAGGTTCGGAAAGAAAGGGAAACTGAGTCCGCGATATGTGGGACCATATAAGATCTTAAAGAGAGTCGGCAAGGTGGCTTATGAACTCGAGCTACCTCAAGAAATGGCTGCCATCCATAATGTGTTCCATGTATCCATGTTAAAGAAGTGTATTCCCAATGCAGACAAAGTGATTGAGCCACAGGCAATTCAAATCCAGGAGGATCTAAGTTATGAAAGTAGACCCGTACAGATCCTGGATCGTGATGTCAAGAGACTAAGGAACAAAGAAGTACCGTTAGTCAAGGTTTTGTGGCGAAATCAACAATCTGAGGAAATCACATGGGAACGTGAAGAAGATATGAAACGTAGATATCCAGAATTATTCTAAGTTCGGGGACGAACTTTTTAGAAGGTATGGAGGATTGTAACACTCGGAATTTCCTTTCGATAATTTCTGGATATTTATTTATAAATGATAGATCAGTTATGATAAAAAGGAATTAGTATGAAATACTAATTCAGGCTTAAGAATGGCCTAAAATGATGCTTGTAATGGGTCAAATTTATGTAGGTTGTGCTAAAAAGAAATGTGGAGGTGCAAGGATTTGAACCTTGGACCCCTAATAGATATAGCAAGCCTTAGACCATACAGGCAAGTGAATGATGCTTGTTAAAAACATAAGAGGAATGATACTTAAAACTAAGAGATCATGAAGTAGCATGCAACCAAACGAAGAGGCACTTAGTGGTGGACTACGTGGAGATCATGGGGAGAGAAGTTACCGTAACTCCTGTTCACCTCCCTATATAACATCTTCTCCCCACCGAAAACAAGAGTTTTCACAGCGCCGAATACTCTTCCTCTCTTTCTCTCTGTTCTCTTGTTCTTCTGGCCGAGAGGTGCTCCTGTTCACCCAGTTCCAAGGAGATCTAAGGCAAGTGCTTGGAGGAAGGATTGGGTTCTGTGGAGTATAATAGTTAGAAACTCCCGTACCAGGTAAGTTTCCCTCACCTGCAATGTAATAGTTACGTTTATGTTTATGGTGTTTACCGTTTCAGATTAGATTTCATGTTCTGTCTTTTTTAAAAGTCGTAAACATAGTTTTGTTAGAGCAAGTAATAGTTTGATCTGTGATCATGTTTTATGTTTTATATAATCATGGAATCTGTTGTTCGGTTTAGGAAAGTTAACGAGTTGGAATAAACGAACTTAGCAGAGTTTCGTAGGTTTATCATGGGTAAATCGATCTGGAAATCGATTAGAGCGTTCTGTAATCGATCATTGGATCGATTACAAGAACGGGTAATCGACCAACGGATCGATTAATAGGTTTAAAGAGGAACAAAAGTTACGGCAACGGATCGATCACCCGATCGATTAGGGACGGTAATCGATCGCCCGATCGATTAAAAGGGGTCGTAATCGATCTCCTGATCGATTACCGAGTCTTCTGTGAACGTCAGCCTTTAATCGATCGTTTGATGTATTTCAATGATACCTAATCGACCATCTGATCAAATAAGCCAGTTAGTTTGGTCGGGTCATATGTACATGGTTCGGCTAACCAAGGGTTAGGGTTTAAAATGTTGTTCGCCATAGGGTTGTATTATACCTTATGTCAAATGTATGTAATATATATAAAGTGAATGTTCACCTAGCCGAATACCCATTCGGCCTTCACCTAGCCGAATACCTCATTCGGCCTTCCCTAGCCGAAGCATTCGGCCTTCATAGCCGAATACCCATTCGGCCTTCACCTAGCCGGCCGAATACCCATTCGGCCGCCGAATACCCCTAGCCGAATACCCATTCGGCCTAGCACCTAGCCGAATACTCATTCGGCCATCACCGGCCGAATACCCATTCGGCCTTCACCTAGCCGAATCCTCATTCGGCCCTAGCCGAATACTCATTCGGCCATACCGGCCGAATACCCATTCGGCCCATCACCGGCCGAATACCCATTCGGCCATCACCGGCCGAATACCCATTCGGCCTTCACCTAGCCGAATCCTCATTCGGCCCTAGCCGAATACTCATTCGGCCATCACCGGCCGAATACCCATTCGGCCTTCACCTAGCCGAATCCTCATTCGGCCCTAGCTTCAGCCGAATCCTCATTCGGCCAAGTTAATTGAAACTATAACATAACCAACGAAGTTGACTACCCTGAAAGAAAGGTTAGGGTCAGATTTAGGGTTCAATGATATTAGCCATAGGGTTATGTTATGTTATACTTTATGCCAAATGTATGCAATGAAATATGAATGTTCACCATGTTATGAAAGAAAAACGAAAAGGAACATTCATGTGAAAATGAAAAGAAAGTATAAGTTATTTTACTTTAATGAAAGGCTTGTACCGGAACCTGAAAAGGATCCAAGGGATGGGCTCCTTAAGAACGCCCCTAGGTTGAAGGACATTAGAGAAGACCTAGTATGCAGGTAGGTCGAGACTAGCTACCTCGTACTTACTTGAAGGAAATGCGCGCGAGAAATGAATGGGTACAAGCCAGGGGACCCCAAAGATGTTGATTATGTTTATCTAATAAGTTAGTATGTTTTGAAAAGCAAATGGTTAACATGTCAAACGTATATGTTATGAAAGGTTAATATGCTTCCATGTTTATGCTAGAAATGATATGATGTTAATGGCATTCGGATTTTGTGAGTAGGAAAGGAACTTACTAAGCTTTGTGCTTATAGATTTCTTTCTTATATTGCAGATCCACCTAACAGGTACTGAGCAAGAGGAGGCAGCGGGATAGGGCTGATAAGATGTGTGTGGTGGTGACTTGACAAAGTCCTGGCCATGCAAATATTTTATATCTGCATGTTAGTGTAGTTGTCTAAAACTATCATGTTATAATGATTCCCTGACTAGACTTTATCATCTAGACTTATCATGCTACTAAGTTCTAATTATTGTATACGGATCTATGTTTTGTGATAATGTTTTATTTTCCGCTGCAAAGTTTTAGATTTTTCGTATATGATAGTAGCATGTATGAATGAATGTATAAACTGTAACGTCCGTCAAAGGCTCTGGTAAGGGCGGGCGTTACA
>NW_027435030.1:0-1290 GCF_044706935.1 Curcuma longa
GACCCGGCCCAGCCCGTTGGCCGTCCATTCGGCGGCCCATTTGGCGACCCTGGTGGTCGTCGACCGTCGACCGTCGGCCCGTCGATCGTGTCGTTACTCAACTGGACTTCCCACCCCTAGAAGTGAGTTTTTGCCTTCCCCAGGATTCGAACTCTAGAACTCCAGGCTAAGTACTAAAGTTTATGAATCCTGACATCAAGTCTATCGAGAACACTTGGTACCAGATTCATAAACTTAGTCTTAAGTCGAGCTCTAGAGTTCGAAGTAACCCGACAAAAACTCACTTCCAGGGGTGGGAAGATGTCCAGTTGAGTAACGACACGGTCGGAACGGGCCGACGGTCGACGACCAGGGTCGCCCGATGGGCCGCCGAATGAGACGAAATCCGGTCCGGGTCGTTACAAATAAAAAGGCATCTTTATTGTAACGACCCGGCCCAGCCCATTTGGCGGTCCATTCGGCGGCCCATTTGGCGACCCTGGTGGTCGTCGACCGTCGACCGTCGGCCCGTCGACCGTGTCGTTACTCATCTGGACTTCCCACCCCTGGAAGTGGGTTTTTGCCTTCCCCAGGATTCGAACTCTAGACCTCCAGGCTAAGTACTAAAGTTTATGAATCCTGGTACCAAGTGTTCTTGAGAACAGCGCCTTTTTATTGTAACGACCCGGCCCAGCCCATTTGGCGGTCCATTCGGCGGCCCATTTGGCGACCCTGGTGGTCGTCGACCGTCGACCGTCGGCCCGTCGACCGTGTCGTTACTCATCTGGACTTCCCACCCCTGGAAGTGGGTTTTTGCCTTCCCCAGGATTCGAACTCAGGTGTCGTTACTCATCTGAACTACCCACTTCCAGGGGTGGGAAGTCAAGATGAGTAACGACACAGTCGACGGGCCGACGGTCGACGGTCGACGAACCACCAGGGTCGCCAATGGGCCGCCGAATGGACCGCCAAATGGCTGGGTCGTTACAACGCTTCAGCACGAGACAGTGTGGGCGTGTTCTGTGCCAGACACGCCCGTGCCAGGAAGCACAGTCTGACAAAGTCGTGGCTCTGTTGAGAAGCACGTGCCTGGTACAGTCTGCCTTCATTATTGAAACACGGCCGTGTAATAGACACGGCCATGAGTTTTCAGTACCCAGAATGATGGGCACGGCCGTGCCTATGAGGCACGGCCCAGCTTTATTGCTTGGTGAAACTTCAAAATTTCCTACAAAACAAGAAAACTTATTAGTTCTCAACAAAACAAACTTGAACGAAAGAAAAGTATATATGTATGAACATAAAAGAAAT
>NW_027435031.1:0-2067 GCF_044706935.1 Curcuma longa
GATACAAGAACAGCTGATTGTCCAGATAGATCAGACCTTACCATCTCCCCAACCGGAGGACTGGCAAGTACCATCATTTCTTTCTTAACCCAAGGTACTCTGCCGGAAGACCCCGAGCAGGCCAGAACTCTCAAGAGAAGGGCTACTCGATTCACCATAATAGGAGATACATTGTTCAAAAGAGCTTTCTCGCGTCCCCTGCTCAAGTGTATCCCTCAGAAGGAAGCCGATTATGTCATGCAAGAAATACATTACGGATGCTGCGGCAATCACGGAGGAGAAAGGGCTCTGATCCGCAAAATACTGCTCGCTGGATACTTCTGGCCTACCATGCAAGCCGATGCTCAACGGCTAGTACGCACCTGCCTGAGTTGTCAAAAACATCAACCCCTGACTCATCAACCTGCCGAAGCCCTGAAGACTTCCTCGGTCTCCTGCCCCTTCGATCAATGGGGAATGGACATTGTAGGACCTTTCCCACTAGGGCCAGGACAAAAGAAATTCTTACTGGTCGCTGTCGATTACTTCTCCAAATGGGTCGAAGCTGAGCCCCTTGCACACATCACAGAGAAGAATGTGCTCAAATTCTTATGGCAAAACATTGTCTGCCGCTTCGGTATCCCCCGGAAGCTGGTCTCAGACAATAGGAGGCAGTTTCAGGGGCAAAAGATAAAAGAATGGTGTGAGGGCCTCCAAATACAGCAAGCTTTCACCTCAGTATACTACCCACAAAGTAATGGGCAAACCGAGGTCGTTAACCGGGAGCTGGTCAAAGGGCTGAAGGCAAAACTAGACCACGTAGGCGGCTCATGGGTGGACGAACTCCCCGACATCCTCTGGGCATATCGGACGACACCTAAAGACAGCACGGGGATGACACCATTCCACCTGGTTTACGGAGGCGAGGCTGTGGTACCGGTGGAAATAGGATGTCAATCCGTGAGAGTAGCGGCATATAGTAGCCCCGAAGAAAACGCCTCACATCGAGCCACCGAGCTTGACCTTATCACTGAAACAAGGGAAAGGACCAACGCGCGGCTCAATACCTACCGGCGCCGCATGAGTCAAATCTATAACAAACGAGTCCGACCTCGCTCGTTTTATGTGGGGGACTTCGTATGGAAAAGAAAAACTCCCCTGGAAGGACTGGGCAAGCTCGAGCCTAAGTGGGAAGGACCTTACCGGATAACCAGCTGCCTCGCTGGAGGGTCATACTATCTGGCCGACCCTAAGGAAAAGGGATTACCACGACCCTGGCATGCTACTCATCTACGGCCATATCGCGGCTAAAAGGACAGTATCAATTTCCCTTTCCCCTTTTTTGCATTTCTCAATAATTCATTTCTTATCACCGGTAATAAACATCTATGATGTATTTCAGTTGTCTTAATAAACATTCGGACTCGAGCCAGTCCGGCATGGAAGACGCCCCCCTCCGTAAGACTCACGAGCTCCGCGCTCTCCATGACCTTACGACAGGTCGGAACTCCGAGCTCCGCGCTCGATGACTTAGCCTTACGACAGGCTGGACTCAGCTCCGCGAGCTCCAGGCGCTCTCCATGACCTTACGACAGGTCGGAACTCCGAGCTCCGCGCTCGATGACTTAGCCTTACGACAGGCTGGACGACTGAGCTCCACTGGACTCTCCATGACCTTACGACAGGTCGGAACTCCGAGCTCCGCGCTCGATGACTTAGCCTTACGACAGGCTGGACTCACGAGCTCCGCGCTCTCCATGACCTTACGACAGGTCGGAACTCCGAGCTCCGCGCTCGATGACTTAGCCTTACGACAGGCTGGACTCACGAGCTCCGCGCTCTCCATGGCCTTACGACAGGTCGGAACTCCGAGCTCCGCGCTCGATGACTTAGCCTTACGACAGGCTGGACTCATGAGCTCCGCGCTCTCCATGACCTTACGACAGGTCGGAACTCCGAGCTCCGCGCTCGATGACTTAGCCTTACGACAGGCTGGACTCATGAGCTCCGCGCTCTCCATGACCTTACGACAGGTCAGAACTCCGAGCTCCGCGCTCGATGACTTAGCCTTACGACAGGCTGGACTCA
>NW_027435032.1:0-1964 GCF_044706935.1 Curcuma longa
TAGAGTGGTTCTTGTTCTCAGTCTTGTTTTCAGTCGGTGTCTTCTTTTGCTGCTTAATACTGTTCAGATAGTGCTCAGTAACTAAGGCACTACTGAACAGTTCTTCCGTGGTCTGCGGTTTATTTACTCCGCCAGCCACATTCATAGCTATCTCGGGCCGCAACATCTTCAGCATAAGACGAACCTTCTCCTTTTCAGTACGGACCAGCTCCGGACATAGGCGTGCTAGCCGGTTAAATCTTTTAACAGCCTCGCTAACCGTCAGATCGCCTTGTCGAAACTCCGTAAATTCATCATAATGCTTGTTGGTAACCCGCATATGAAAGAACTCCTCAAAGAATTCCGATTCGAAGTCTGTCCATTGCATCTCATTAACTGGCCTCTTAGCCTTAACCCTATCCCACCACATTCTGGCATCTCCAGTAAGGCAGAATGATGCACACTTGACCTTTTCATGCTCCGGCCAGTCGAGCATCTCCACAATACTCTCCACAGTCTTGAACCATGCCTGAGCATCCCACGGTTCACCAGCACCCGAGAAGGTTTCTGGCTTCAGTCTCTGCCACTGGATCAGATAGGCTTCTGGTCGCATTCCAGGGACAGAGCCAACTGGGGGTACGGGCGTAGCCGGAGGTGCTGTTGGTATAACTGGCTGGTTCACTGGTGGAGGGGTAGCATTTTCTTGCTGCTGATCCATCAGAGTATTGATGGTCTGCTGCTGCTCAGTGATCTGACGCTGGAGTTCAGCCACTAGGTGGGTCAGATCAGGCTGGTTTGCGGTCCCATTCGTTCGGTTACCTCTTCTAGCCATAATTTCTAATAACAACAGGCTAGTGTAAGATTTCATTGTTGTATTCCTTAATTCGAATACATCATAAGGTAAGATTTAATTACCCTCCTATATGCCATTATTTCTTCTAAGTTAAGAACATGCTTCCATCATATATGTTTTATTCAAACATAACATTATCATTAAAGCATTAAGCAAGGTAAGCATAAAATTCTTACTTACTTGGAAGCGGCAGGAAGCAGGCTTGATGTGTGTGTAGTGAGATGGCAACCTGCTCTGATACCAATCTGTAACGCCCGCCCTTACGTGGGCCTAGACGGACACTACAGTTACTCTTTTTCATTCATACATACAAGACCACATACGAAAATCCACAAAAAACTTCGCAATGGAAACATAAAATACTCAGATGCACCCGAGTCGACTGGAGTCGACTCAGATAAGCCTGGAGTCGACTCAGGAGCAGTATTAAAGGAGGTGAACGTGCACAAACAAGGATATTCAAGCCAAAAACTTCCCTGCTCAACTAGTGGTGCTTCTAAACGCGAACGGGGCCAGACGCTTGCAATTAGGGAAGATCCAGGAGGAGTACGCGGCGCTCAGGACTTCCGGAATGGCGAGTTTGGTTTAATTTATTATTCTGTCTTACTTTAAAGTCCTTGTTTTTGTTATTATTTATTTTGGACTATAAGACGGGATTCTCCGCCTCCGAACAACGTTCGAAAAAGGAGACCACTAGTGGACGGGCACCTCCCGTATATAGGCCTTGGACATACTAACCCTGAGGGTTAGGAGTTAAGAAAAATCTGCGAGTCCCTGTATTTTCTAATATTCCGTTGCTAGTACTTTTGATAGAAACGAACGAGTTCGAAAAGCAACGACACGCTATTCACCCCCCTCTAGCGCGTCACATCGATCCTACACATACAGCCACCATCACCGCGATGGAAATAGGGTATGATAACCACCTATATAGATATACCACTAAAGTCATCTACGATCACGATAGACACACAACATCGAGATTTACAATCGTTATCATGCATCATGAGGAGATGCTCAAATAATAGTAATCATCATCTACCGTACTGATCAACGAGCATAAGTAATAAACCCTAATGATCAGAGGTACCATAAGACAAGAGCTATAACCAATAATGATCATAGATGTCAT
>NW_027435033.1:0-1336 GCF_044706935.1 Curcuma longa
AAGGTGGAGAAAACCCTCACAATCTTGATCTCTTCCTTACAATAATGAAGATTGAAGTTTAGAGGAAGAGAACACAAAAATACTGTGTGAATGTTCAGCAAAGAAGAAGAGAATCAGAGTTCGTTGTTGTTCCTCGCGTCGAACTTCACTTTTATGCTTTTTCCATACATCAGTCGACTGCTCATAAGGCCAGTCGACTGATGTCATTAATGGCTCATTAATCAGCATTAATGGCTCATTAATTAAATCAGATTTGCGCAGTTGTCAGCGACATTAATGGCTCATTAATTAGCATTAATGGCTCATTAATTAAATCAGATTTGCGCAGTTGTCAGCCAAATGGTCGACTAGCAGTCGACTGCTGGAATCGCCAGTCGACTGCTCCCTCGACTGATCAGTCGACTCCACTCGACTGATCTTATTGTGTGTGTCTCGGATCAATCCCAGTCGACTGCTGGCAGGGCCAGTCGACTGCTCCAGCTGAAAACTCCCCCTTTCAGCTCTTTCTTCAACCCTTAGCCTTAACGCAAACTTTCAAACGCCTTCCACAAGCCTCGTGCTCATCCTTGAACTAGCTTGAGACGTTTCCCTCGGTTTCGTCATGCTAAGTCATCCTTGCCAAGAGGCCGCGCCTTCGGGACTTCTCCATGTGCCCGAGGCCGCGCCTCCGAGACTTTCACCACTTGCCAAGTCTTCAAACCTGGACTTTCCTGTATACTCAAATCACATATATTAGATCACCAACATTGCCTAACTTAAACTCATTTTAGCCAAACATTAAAATTCAATCACTTGGGGCACGAATGCACCAACAATCTCCCCCTTTATGATGTTTGGAAAAAATTGTTTAAGTTAGGTCTTTAAATCAACATATATAGCATAAGTTCAAATAATCATGAGCAATAACAAGTAACCAACAATAATATAGCATCAATGAACATGATCAGTAATAGCATGCATTAAACATCTCCATTCTCAATAAACATGATTAGTCAACTCCATAAATTTAACCCTAACTTCAAACAACTTCATTCTCCCCCTTTTTGGCAATCATCAAAAAGAAAGCATCACAAGGGGGCAGAAAGGTTTCACACTTAATAAGGAGCTGATAAATATCACACAACGCAAAATGGCTCGAGCTCCCCCTAAATACTTAGGTGTGTTTGTAGCAAGCACCAACAATTCGAGTTTAATATCGAAATAAATGTTTTTAAAACCTTCCTTTAGACCAAATAAATGCTCCAAGAGCATGCATTAAACAATTGAGGTCAAAGAGATCTAAATGATTAACAAATGACACTAAATAGTGAAAAACAAAGTCATCAGTCGACTGATG
>NW_027435034.1:0-3505 GCF_044706935.1 Curcuma longa
TGATGGGAAACACTAGAAAACCCGTTCCGGTGAATTCTTGCAGAATAAAAATTTTTTTCAGAAAATGGATTTAAGTTGCCCTCATAGTCGATCAAACAAAGTTTGATCGACGCATTTAGATCATTGGGCTCTTGTGTTTGGTTTACAGGATCCAAGATAAAAGGAACAATTTATTTAAAGCGGAAACAATAAATTTGTACCTTTTCTTCGGGATGTCTAGAAGGAGTGGATGACCCCTTGATCTTCTGCTGTATATCCTCTCCTCTTCTCGAACGTTGTGTGGACAACGATCCTTCGAGATGATTCCACCAAAACTCTTCTTGTAATGGCAATGGCAAGCAAGGAAAGCCTTCTCTTCTTTTTCTTCTTCTTCCCTTTCTTCTCTTCTTCTTCTTCCTCTCTTGCCGCCGGCCCTTGCAAAGAATGAGGAGATGCGCCGGCCCTAGCAAGGTAGATGGAGGAGGAACCGAAACCAAAGAGGGAGGGAACTTGGAGAAGATTCGAACCAAGAAGAGAGGGAGGGTTGTAGGTGGCGGCGGCAAAAGGATTGTAGGGGGATGATGCCGCCGGCCCTAGGGGGAGAAAACAAGAAAAGAAAGTTGTAATTCCCTCCTGCAAGCCCTCCTTTATATAGCTAAGCCATCATGGAAATTTAAGAAAGATTCTAATAAATTTTCTTATCCAGATTTAGTTAGAAAAAATCTAATAAAATCTTTAAGAAGAATTTATTAGAAACAATCTAATAAACTTATCTTATCTAGATTTATTTAGAAATAAATCTCTTAATAAGATTTTATTAGAAAGAATCTAACAACCTTATCTTATCTAGATTTATTTAGAAATAAATCTCTTTATAAGATTTTATTAGAACAAATCTAATAAAATCCAACGGATAAGATTTGTTATCTTTTTAATAAATTTCCATTATATTAATTTTGTTCTTATCTTTAACAAAATCTTTTAATTATATCTCGCTAATATTTAACGAGATTCCATAATTAATATTTTGTTAATTTAACAAAATTAATTCACAAAATTTTATAATAAAATTTTGTACGAGAAGAGACGAAATTTCTTAGCGGAAATTCTTATAAAAAATTTCTTTCTTATCCGAATTTTTTTCGAAAAAATTCTAAATAAAATTTCAGAAATTTTCTTTTATAAATAGAATTTCCTATCCGAAATTTCTCACAGAATTCTTTTCAGAATTCATTCGGAGGTCTTCCAAGGTCTTCTGAGGTCTTCAAGAATTCTTCCGAAGGTCTCCAAGAGGTCTTCAAGAATTCTTCCGAAGGTCTCCATGAATTCTTCCTGAGGTGGATTCGAGGATTTCCAGAGGCTACAGTAGGGACCTCGAGGAGGAATTGGTTTTGGTCTCCCGATGGGCTTAAGCTTCCCATGTTCCTCCTGAACACACAGCTTAAGTCCATCAATAATAACTCATTCCACTAGAGAGTTATTATTGCACTACCGCACCAATCCCATATTATAATATGGGCTCCTTCTTACTATAAGTACATTAATCTCCCTGTGTTTAAGATATCGTATGTCCGTCAATTAAATGAGTTACTGACAACTCGAATTTAATCAACTTCTAATCCAAGAGTAGTACCACTCAACCTTATTATCATGCGGACAAAGTCCACCTGCAGGGTTTACATGATAATCCTTATGAGCTCCTCAAGGGGACATCATCAACCTATATTTAGGACACAGATTCCTTCTATAATTAACAACACACCATGTACATAATACTACTTCCCAACTCATCGGGCCTTTTGATCTATCGCTCTAAATCTCACCCTTTGATGAATCAAAGAAGTACATACTAAGTACATGTGTTTGTTATTATATTGGGATTAAGAGCATGTACATCGATAGTAACAGAGGTTTAGTTCGATTATATAGTCAGTATAAATCGAACAATCCTCAGGTGGTCCTGCTCAATACACACTAAGTGTACTAGTGTAATTCTATAGTCAAGACAGACTAAGACCAAATTACACTACAACCAGTCCAATGGTTTGTCCAATCCATCTTGGTTGTGAACACTGTTTATAATCTATAAGGAACTGATAACATGGTCTTCTGTGTGTGACTCCGCACACCATGTTTATCTACAATATAGATTAAATGGACACTTGCATAAAAACTAAATGCAAACATTGACCAAAAGTAATTCTCATTTCAGAATGTTTATTTACATAGATAGCTAGGATTCTTGTATACATCCCAACATGATTTTCCCTTCCCGATCAACTTCCGGATTCCAGAAGGCAATCTACAACCTCGGTTTGGTGTAAATCGCGATCGTGAGCACTGGTGAGGGTTTCGCCAGAGCTCGGTTCCGCCGCGGTGTTTTCAGCTGGGTTCTTCAAGTTTCTATCAATCGGAGCATTCAAGGTCGTGAGGAGGGGTTCTCCAAAGGTCCTAGAAGGTTTCCGATCATCGCATTGCAAGCAATTTGGAGAAATTTGGCTGGATTTTCAAAATCGGGAATGGCTCTGTTCGGCGCTGGTTCGGAGGGTTTCTGATACGGCGTTGTTTGGAGTTGATTCAGAGCGAACTGAGCTGAGATTTAGAGCTGTTTCTCTGGTATTTCTGAGGGTTTCCTCAGGTCTTGTGTGACGGCAAGATGAAGATGGAGATGGAAGGGAAGATCCGGAGTCTGATAGTTTACTGTTTTATTTCTGATTTCATTCTGTATTTCTGAATTCTGAACATTGCAATTTCCGATTTCTACCTTCTGTTTTCAGCTAGTTAATTGTCAAACTTGGTTAATTCCTAATGCTAATTAGTTGCTTTTGGATTCAATCTCATGCCATTAGTCTCGGTGACATTGAAAGTCCGGATTCCAGTTTCTGAAATTCCAAGCATGGTTACTGTTCCGTATCAGGGTTTTTGTTTATGTTCCGGATTTGTTAATTGGCTGAGTCCTAGCTTAGTTCTTGCACCAATTGTATGTGTAGTCAATTCCATTTGCTTGGTTAATGTGTTTTGAGATTGAGATGAGCTTTCTTAATATTTGAAATCTGTTTCTAGGTTTGTGTTATTCTGAATTGCATCTCAAGCTTTTAACTGTCCACTGTGAGCTTTGCATTAGGATTTAACAATCAATGAATTTGAATTCTGATTCCTTGCCATTTGAAGAAATTGAATTTACACCTCACAATTAGGTATGGCATGTTTCATGGTTAGATTCATATGTTTGATACTTTGAATTGATTTGCATTGCTAGATTAGGATTAAATTCATTTCAATAGCATTCTGATTTTAATTTACGTGTTGCTCTTGCATTTCGAAATACCACAAAAACCCCCATTTTCATAGAAAACCCCAAAAAATACGACACTCTAAGCTCGAATTAGACAATTTTCTACTAGTCCTTGGAAAAACACGACTCGAGGCCCCTATACTTCATTAAATTGAATTCATCGTGGGTTTTCGATAAAATCTATAAATTCTAATTTGAAGCCCTATCGTGACATCTAATCTAGGGTTGTCA
>NW_027435035.1:0-1804 GCF_044706935.1 Curcuma longa
CTGATGTGCATAGGATGTATACCTGTTTTCATGCTTTATTTGCACATCTCTCTGAGTTTATTGTTCTATTCTTATGTATATTGCATCCCATATTCATGCATTTAGGCATATATTTTACATTTCCTAGTTTGGAGATCTGCTCGTGTTTTTACATGTTTCAGGATGGAAAAAGGAGCGAAAACGGCGCAACGGAGAATTATTGAAGATCAGGCAAGACAGGGCCGTGCCTCAAAGGCACGGCCATGTCTATTCAAGCTTCTGGCCGTGTGTCAAAGGGCACGGGCGTGTGCCAAATCCCCTCAGCATCAGCCAGAGGCCGTGCCTCAAAAGCACACCCGTGCTTCAAAACAGAACCAAGCCAGTTCATGGCCGTGCCTCACAAGCACGGCCGTGTCTTCATCTTGGAGCCAGCCTCAGCTGAAAGCCGTGCCTCACAGGCACGGCCGTGTGCAAGAACAGAAGCGACCAAGCAGCTGGCCGTGCCTCAGAAGCACGGCCGTGTCCAGCAACTCAACTCCAGCCAGTGTGTGGCCGTGCCTCCCAGGCACGGCCGTGCCATCAAACAGACGAGGGACAAGACTGGACCGTGCCTAAGAGGCACGGCCGTGCCCCAGACCAGAGGCTTCACAGTATCAGGCCGTGCCCCAAAGGCACGGCCGTGCCTTACCTTGTGACAGAAGCCAACACAAGGCCGTGCCTTCCAGGCACGGCCGTGTGCACGGAGGCGAGCTGCTGCCGAACCCTGCACTATAAATAGGTCTCTTTAGAGACCTAGAAAAGGGGGGGAGCCTTTAGGAGAGCCACCGGAGCTGTTCTTGAGCCGCCGACGCCTATTTCGGAGGAGATTCGACGATCCATCACCGATCCGACTGCTCCAGACCATTTCCATCTCATCTACGCAGAGATTGCACTCCAAGGAAGAAGATAAGTCTAGTTTCCTGCACTTATTTGTTTATCTTTGGGAACAAAATGTATTTCTTCATTCCTTTGGTTTGTATTCTCCTCGATATGGAGTAGATTTCCCTAGATTCTAGGATGTAGGATAAATCAGATGTAATGGATGATTGTACTTGGATTTGATAATCTACCGTTTTCTATGATGTAATTGTGCATTGTTTTGTGGATTTGTGCTTGTACATTGATGATAACTTGTGTATGTGTGAATCCATGAGGGTAGGAATTTGCTATGTATTGGGGAATCATTAGGCCGTATACCGGGGCGCTCTGTAATGGGGAATGCCTTGAACCGGGCGAGATTCCGAGGGGTTTCCTAATGCGTAGTGGATTCTTATGAGGAATAGTTAGCGGTCATTCGTTATTGGGGAGAGATCCGTAAAAGGGTATCCAGTGACAGTGGATAAGGTTCTTTTAGTATTTCCGGGGCGCCTGAGTGACACGGGAATGCCTTGAACCGGGCTTCTAGAACCGTTTCAAACCAATAGCGAGTGACGTAAGAAACCTAATGATTTAATTCGAGGATACCTGACGAGGTTGAATTGGATAATTTGGTTGACATTCCTACAATTGAACAGTTATTGAGGAAAGGTAGAGGATCCAAGTCGATTAATCCATTCTCTGAGGAGTCCGAAATCCTAGGATCGCTTCACCCATAAGTGTCACAGTCGATCCCCTTCTCTGCTTTTTAGGATTAAGCACTCTAGAACACTCCGATCTCCCCCACACAACTCATGAACAGTTTTCTCTCCACCTTATTGTGCTAGGTGTAGTAAGTAATTCCACGGTCCCTGTGGATTCGATCTTTTTATTACTTGGCGATATTCCGTGCACTTGCGGAAGCACATCA
>NW_027435036.1:0-3579 GCF_044706935.1 Curcuma longa
ATGTGGAAAATTTTTTCTTCTTATTTTGCTGTCTCGACGCATATTATTCTAATTTATTATATTTTTTTAATGAAATCAGGATGAGAACTCATCCCCTTTTAGTTTTGTGATAGTGAACTATCGATTGTTGATCACAAATATTTATTATTATTATTTATCATTATCCACTCACCACACACATGAGACATATCTAAATTGACTTCAAAAATAATATATTTTTCTTTTATAGTTTATCTATTTTTTTTTTAAATTTAGCTCTTAATCTTTTAAACATAACAATTTTACACTTCTAATTCATTGAATCATAACAAATAAGACTTAAGTGATTATAATATTTATAAATAAAAATTAATATATAATTTAATAAGTCTTTATTACATTTTGACACTGTACGGTACTCAAGGTGAATTCCAAGGGCAAATTTAAAAATATTGTAAAGTTTAGGGGGCCAGCGATTTTTTCACAAATATCGCATATTTAAACGGTTTTATCACACGAAACACAATTTAATTTAAAAAAATACAAAAAAAGAGCACGTCGCCGCCTTCGTAGCGGAACGAGACGACGAAATCCACCGATCGATCTGGTCGCCTGAAGCTCCCGACGCCGGCAGCGGCTTCGCCGGATTCCATACAAGCATTTCCTTCCTTATTTTTATAGCATCGGTGTGATCTCCTCACTTCACCGCTTCCAGCTGCGTCGGGAATTCTTCTGCTCATGTTTTCATGGGTCGGAATGACCTAGGTCCTAGGGCGTGGGTACTGCGGCTCTGCCATTTCCGGAGGTGTAGCTTCTGATGTTCGAATTGTTTCCACTGGCCCTCCGTTCCCTGCTCTCGACCTTCCCTCGGTTCTGGCTCCCGGGGAGCAGTCGACGGTCGCCGGGCTCTCAAAACCCCGTCTTGCGAATGCGAGGAAGAAGCGTGCATCGTCCCGTGTGAGGCTGGATGTGATTTCGGACACTCAGGATGAAACAGGGTTCAATCCCTTTCGTTACGGTGCGGCATTGGATGCTCCCGGGCCAAATGAGATCGGAGGAACGCACGGGGATCAGAAGTTCATTGGATGGAAACCATTTCATGCCAAAGAGGAGGAAAAAGTTACAGAGAATTCGGAGTCAGGTAAGTTTGAATCTTTGAAGCATGGAGTTGATGCTGGTGATTTTGTCTTTCGGAGTGGCACGAAGACAAGCTCCAGGTTGGAGCAGAGCACCGAATATCGTTCTTCGGGGTTGGATCATGGTGATTATGAGTGTAATCCAGCATCCAGAAATTTAGGAGCTGAGAATACTGCATTTAGCCATGACGGAAGTGGTTGTGATGATGTTGCTGATATATTCCTGCTTGGGAGGGAATTGAAGGAAGACACTGGTTCCTGTCAAACTACGCCAGTGGTTGATCTAGATTTTGGTAATTTCGCATCAACTAAATCTGAAAGTTCTGGATTTGATTTTGGTGCTGGATCCTCAGCAAATTACAAAAGGGTTAATACTGGGGATCTGAGAAAGAATTGCAGTTTGTATACATTTTCGTTAGCCGACAGCAAGGAGAAAAATAAGAAACCTAATTTGACTACTGAGAGTTTTGGCAATCTAGATTTTGGTAGCTCTCAGGTAGGGAAGTCTAAAAGTGTTCCATTTGCCGGAGAAGTAATTAATAGTTTTAAAAGTGATAGAACTAATAAACTATCAAGTGAAACATCTGCCTTTGTGGATAGAACGCCCATGCTTTCTGATTCAATAGGTCTGAGCACAGGTGATACCTTGAATTGTGGCAAGCTGCTGAATCCTGGGGTTCCATTTGTAAATAGTTTTGTACCTAGAAAGTTTGAAAACACCTTTGTTTTTGGGGCAAATTCAGCAAGCAAGTCAGATTCAAAAGATAGTGTTGCTAAGAGCACTAGACAACCTATAAAAAGTGGAATTTGTGATGATTTTTCTTCCATATTTAATGGTAGGGTGCAGATATGTTCTAATTCAGTTGATAATTCTTTTAAAGCTTCTGATAGTCCTTCATTCTCTAGTCTTCATGATGAAATGGAGAAGCTGAATTTGCAAAATTCTGATGATGCTATTCTTTTTGAAACGATTAACCAAGGCGAAGAGGATACTAGACTAAATTCTGCTACTTATTTCGTGTTTGGTAATAGTAATTCGGCACCGAGTAGCTTTTATGATGAATTGGAGAAGCTGAATTTGCAAACTCCTAGTGATAATATTAATACAGAAAAGGGAAACCAAGCTGTTGAGAGTGCTAAACTTAATTCTATTAATCCTTTCATGTCCCATGAGTCTGTTCCTAGTAGCTTTCAAAATGTAATGGAGAAGTTGAATTTGCAAAGTTCTGGTGATGATATTGCTTCTCAAAAGGGAAACCAAGATGATGACAGTACAAAACATGATCCTGTTGATGTTTTTTGTGTTTGGTGAATGTTTTCCTAGTAATCTTCATGATGAAATGGAGAAGCTGAATTTGCAAGATTCAGGTGATGATATCTCTTCCGAAATGAGAAACCAAGCGGATGAGAGTACAAAACACAAGACAGCTAGTTCTTTTGTGTTTGGTAATGACAAGTCTTCTTCGACTTCCTCTGGCAGTTGTCCTGTAATTCCATCAGCTGAGAAGGATAATAAAGTGGAGATTCAGAGAGAGCTAGAATCAGATAATGTAAGGACTGTCTTCAATTTCACAGGTATGCTAGAGCAAGCAGGAATTGCACACACAGAATTTAGAAGTTCAAAAACTACAGAAGACCTATTGAAGGAGAGTTTATTTTCTGGACAATGTCAAACTATGCCATTCATTGGAAGGAAGGCTGATTGTAAAGCTTCCAGAATGAGAAAAGAAATAGTAAACTAAAAAATATCATTCCACCGCATCAAACCTTTACTCAAACATTTTCCTCCATTGAAGAAGTGTTTGAAAGTAAATATCCAGATTCTGTTGATTGTTGCTTATCGATGGATTATTCTCCTTATCAAGAGAACTTAGTAGCTGAGCCAAGTTTAAGAGAAGATTCAGTACCATCAGGTAGATCCAAACATGTTGCCTCAACCCATGCATCTATTGATACACAAAAATCAATCCATTTAGTTGAAAGTGAATGCCTTATTTCTACCACACAAAACTTGAATAACACTGGAGATGATCCAACACATGGTGAACTAAATCAAAATGTTTCCGTAGATCATTTAGACAGAGAATTTGGTCTCAAATCTCAGAAAAATTTATTCCAAACTCTGAAATTGAGGATGCTGCTTGTGGAAGTAGCATTACTGCAACAGGAATTGAACCTCTAGGTGCTAGTCAGGGAGGAACATGCTTTACTTTCAATTCTACTGTAGAAGACTTTGATGGTGAAAATTTTATGTTTGGTGCGTCATCTTTGATTCAAACTCCATTTTCAGCATCAAAGCATCAACACTGAAAGAAAAACAAGATGAAAGTTCATGAGATTTTAAATCCTATTTCAAACTTTGCTCCCATTGATTCATCAATGAATATTCTTCAAATTCCCAGCAACTTGATGCAACCAAATCATGCAAGAGGAAAAAAACATGTGAGCAATACTGGATATGACA
>NW_027435037.1:0-1877 GCF_044706935.1 Curcuma longa
TTTCTGCGTTGCGAAGGTGTTGTCGATGTTAACAAAGACAACGCTTAAAAAGCGTTGTCGTTGAGGACCCCTTTACAACAGGGCCTCTTACAACGCTTTTTAACCCACAAAGACAACGCGTTTTCCGCGTTGTCTATTAACATTTTTCTATAGTGTTCACTACAGGAGAAAATGTCTCTTCAAAATCAATACCCTCCAGTTGGGTATATCCTTTTGCAACCAAGCGAGCTTTGTATCGATTAATTGATCCATCTGCTTTCCTCTTTATTTTGAGAATCCATTTATTCCCAATGGCCCTTCGGCCTGGAGGAAGATCGACTAAATCCCATACATGATTCTTTCTCATAGACTCCATCTCTTCATCCATTGTAATTTTCCACTTTTCTCTAACATTACATCCCAACGCTTCCTCAACAGATCGAGGTTCATCATCGTCAACAGGAAGTGTCATTAATGCCTCATTCTCAATATCAAACCTTTTTCGAGGTTTGACTTTACGATGTTGGTGCAATCGTGCCCCAAGTGATTGGATTTTAATGTTTGGCTAAATCAGTTAAGTTAGGCAATGTTTGTTGATCTAACATGTGTGACTTGAGTTCACAGGAAAGTCCAGGAATGGAGTCTTGGCAAAGGTGAAGTCCCGGAGGCGCGGCCTCTTGGCAAAGGTGAAGTCCCGGAGGCGCGGCCTCTTGGCAAAGGTGAAGTCCCGGAGGCGAGGCCTCTTGGCAAGGATGTCTTAGCACGATGAAGTCGAGGGAAATGTCTCAAGCTAGTGCAAGGAAGAGCACGAGGCTTGTGGAAGACGTTTGAAGGCTTGCATCAAGGCTAAGGGGTGAAGAGAAGCTGAAAAGGGAAGTTTTCAGCTCTGGCAGTCGACTGGCCCTGCCAGCAGTCGACTGGGGTTGATCCGGAGCACACACAGACAAGCACAGAAAAATCAGTCGAGTTGACAGTCGACTGGGACCAGTCGACTGGCCATGGAGCAGTCGACTGATATACTGCCGTTGGGGTGACAACTGACGAATTAAATGCATATTTAATTCCCGTTGAAGCCCATCAGTCGACTGGCCCTAGGAGCAGTCGACTGGTGCACTGAATTTCATAAAAAGAGCGGTCAACGTCGCAGAGAACAAGAACAATATTCTTTCATCTTCTTTACTATTTCTCTGACATTGAAAAAGCTCTTCTCTTCCTCTCATACTTCATTAAAGATCTTGTACGAGGAAGACATCGTGTTGTGAAGGTTTCTCCGCCTTCGAAGTGTGATTCGAGAAGGAGATTTTTCTCATAGTGGAATCGTCGGCTGTGTGTGTGGATCCTTGGATTAGTCACCTCGTAGAGGTGGATACCAAGTAAATCGAACGGGTTAGCGTTGTGATCTTTTCTTCTTTGTTTCTTTGCTTCCGCTAATATCTTTGCAGGAGAAAAGTCAAAAATCGCTATTCACCCCCCTCTAGCGAACGCACCGATCCTAACAAGTGGTATCAGAGCCTGGTTCCTTTCGGAAGATCCAACGTTCAACCGAAATACAAATGGCGTTTCAAGAGGGATACAGCACCGCACGACCACCGTACTTCGACGGCAACGACTTCGCATATTGGAAAGGTAGAATGGAATACTATTTAATGAACGATATTGAAAATTGGTTTAGCGGTGAAGAGCGGCCTCGCTCTGATACCAATTGTAGAGTCTAAAGAATGTCCACATCTAGACAATGACATGATATTATCCACTTTGGGCCTAAGCCCTCATGGTTTTGTTCTTGGGTTCTCCCCAAAAGGCCTCATGCCAATGGAGATACTTTCCATCCTTTTAAACCCATCATCTTTCCCATGTGTTTTAGATGTGGGACTATGTTTGCACCCTTGCAACCCAAC